>NC_137470.1:186898625-187056191 GCF_964235325.1 Thermobia domestica
TAAACTTCATTGCTTTCTATAAAAATAGCTGTAACAAAAGGTTTTTTCTTTAGTTTTCTGATTTTCGTTATGTAAATTCATTGATGCTTTATATTTTTAAAATTTTGTGGAAAAAAATAGCTTTTTCAGTAGTAGATTTCCAAAAAAACTATTTTTGAGTGCTCTTATTTTCTTTGGTAACACAATACTTTCATATTGCAAATTTTTAATAGCTTCCGAAAAACACTTAGAAAGAAGTTTCAAAAAAATATTATATATCTGACTGCTCTAATTTCCAACATTTTAAAAATACAACTTTTAAATTTATATTTGAAAGCTATAAAATATTATTATTTCTTTAAAAACATTCCTAAAAACTTTTCTATTCGAAAGTTGTCTAATTTCCGTTGCTTTCAAAACGAAACATTTTCTATATTTTAGGATTTTTTGAAATGATTGCTTCCTCCAAAAGTTGAGCCTCCACAAAAGATTTTATTTTTCAGTGCTCTTAAATTCGGCTCTCTCAAAATCCATTAATTTTTTATACTTTAGTATGTTTTGATAAACTTCATTCCTTTCTATAAAAATAGCTGTAACAAAAGGTATAATTTTTAATTTTTCTGATTTTCGTTAAATAAGTTTATTGATGCTTTACATTTTTAAAATTAAGTTTAAAAAAGATTGTTACCTTCAATATCAGATTTCCAAAAAATGTTTTTTGGTTTCTCCATTTTTTCCTTGGTTACACATTACAATGATTTTACATATTTTATGAACTTTCGAAAATTTTTTTTAAAATAAACTCCGATTAAGAGGTTATATTTCTGAGTGCTCCAATTTTCAATACTTCCATAATACATGGTTTATCTATATTTTTGAAAGTATATGAAAATAAATTATTTCCTTAAAAGCATTCCAAAAAACTTTTCTATTCGGAAGTCGCCTAATTTCAATGGTTTTCAAAACTAAACATTTTCTATATTTTAGGATCATTTTTGCTACGATTGCTTCCTTCAAAAATTGAATCTCCACAAAAGATTATATTTTTGAGTGTTCTTATTCTCGTCTCTCTCAAAATCCGTAACATTTTATACTTTAGTAGGTGTTCATAAATTTCATTACTTCATATAAGAAAAGCTGTAAAAAGTTTATTCATTAGTTTTCTTATCTTCGTTATATAAGTTCATTGACGCTTTATATTTTTAAAATATTGTTGAAAAAGGATTGCTTCTTTCAGTAGTAGATTTCCAAAAAAATCTATTTTTGATTAATCTTATTTTCTTTGGTTACACAATACGATGACATTCAAAATTATTAAGAGCTTTCGAAAATAAACTTAAAAATAAGTTCCTAACTAAAGGTTAAATTTGTGAATGCGCTAATTATCAATACTTACAAAATAAAATATTTAAATTTATTTTTGAAAGCTCTATGTAAAAATTTACTTATTTGAAAACATTCCGAAAAACTTGTTTTTTCTGAAATGATCTAATTTCCATTGCTTTCAAAACGAAACTTTTCTATATTTTAGGATCCTTTTTGATACGATTGCTTCCTCTAAAATTTGAGTCTCACCAAAAGATTCTATTTTTGAGTGCTCTTATTTTCGTCTCTCTCAAAATCCACTAATTTTTTATACTTTAGTAGGTTTTCATAAAGTTCATTGCTTCATATTAGAAAAGCAGTAAAAAAGTTTATTCATTACTTTTCTGATTTTCGTTATATAAAATCGATGATGTTTTATATTTTTAAAATGTTGTTGAAAAAATACTCTTTCTTTCAGTAATAGATTTCCCAAAAAATTCTTTTTGAGTCCTCATATTTTTTAAGTTACACAATACGATGATATTGCATTTTTTTAATTTAAAAAAAATAAAAATAAGCTCCGGACAATTTATAATATTTCTAAATGCTCTAATTTACAATACTTTCAAAATACAATGTTCATTCATTAGTTTTCTTCTTTTGTTATATAAGTTTATTGATGCTTTATATTTTTAAAATATGGTTGAAAAAATTGCTTCTTTCAGTAGTAGATTTCCAAGAAAATTTATTTTTGAGTCCTCTTATTTTCTTTGGTTACACAATACTTTCATACACAAATTTTTAGAAGCTTTTGAAAAAATCTAACAAATAAGTTCCCAACAAAATATTATATGTCTAAATGCTCTAACTTCCAATACTTTCAAAATACAATGTTCAAATTTGTTTTTGAAAGCTCTATGAAAATTTGTAACTTCTTTAAAAACATTCCAAAAACTTGTCTCTTCTGAAGTGATCTATTTTCCATTGCCTTCAAAACGAAACGTTTTCTATATTCTAGGATCCTCTTTCATAGTATTGCATCCCCCAAAATATGAGTTTCCGCAAAAGATTCTATTTTTGAGTGCTCTTATTTTCGTCTCTGAAAAAAAACCGTTAATTTTTTATACTTTATTAGGTTATGATAAAGTTCATTGCTTCCTATAAGAAAAGCTGTAAAAAATGTATTATCTAGTTTTCTGATGTTCGTTATATAAGTTCATTGATGCTTTATATTTTTAAAATATTGTTGAAAAATATTTCTTCTTTCAGTTATAGATTTCCAAAAAAATCTATTTTTGATTAATCTTATTTTCTTTGGTTACACAATACGATGACATTCCAAATTACTACTAGCTTTCGAAAATAAACTTAAAACAAAGTTCCTAAGTAAAGGTTACATTTCTGAATGCTCTAATTTCCAATACTTTCAAAATACAATGTTTAAATTTATTTGTGAAAGCTCTATGAAAAATTTTACTTCTTTCAAAACATTCCAAAAAACTTTCCTTTTCTGAAGTGATCTGATCTCCATTGCTTTCAAACGAAACCTTTTCTATATTTTATGATCCTTTTTGATACGATTGCTTCCTAAAAAATTGAGTCTCTACGAAAGATTCTATTTTTGAGTGCTCTTATTTTCGTCTCTCTCAAAATCCACTAATTTTTGTACTTTAGTAGGTTTTCATAAAGTTCATTGCTTCATATTAGAAAAGCAGTAAAAAAAGTTTATTCATTACTTTTCTGATTTTCGTTATATAAATTTGATGATGTTTTATATTTTTAAAATATTGTTGAAAAAATACACCTTCTTTCAGTAATAGATTTCCCAAAATACTATTTTTGAGTCCTCATATTTTTTAAGTTACACAATACGATAATATTGCATTTTTTTAATTTAAAAAAAATAAAAATAAGCTCCGGACAATTTATAATATTTCTAAATGCTCTAATTTACAATACTTTCAAAATACAATGTTTAAATTTATTTTTAAAGGCTCTAATAAAAATTATTACTTCTTTAAAAACATTCCAAACAACTTTTCTATTCTCAAGTAATCTAATTTCCATTGCCTTCAAAGCGCAACATATTCTATATTTAAGGATCCTTTTTGATACGATTGCTTCCTCCAAAAATTGAGTTTTCACACAAGATTCTATATTTGGGTGCTCTTATTTTCGTCTGTGTAAAAATCCATTAATTTTTTTGTACTTTAGTAGATTTTTTGATAAAGTTCATTGCTTAGTATAAGAGTAGCTGTAAAAAAATTTAATCTTTAGTTTTCTCATTATCGTTATATAAGTTCGTTGATGCTTTATATTTTAAAAATATTGTTGAAAAAAGATTGCTTTCTTCAGTAATATATATTCCGAAAAAAATTTCTTTGAATCTTCTTATTTTCTTTGGTTACACAATACATTCATATTCAAGATTTTTAGGATCTTTCGAAAAAAACTGAAAAATAAATTCCCAAAAAGATAATATATGTGAATGCTCTAATTTACAATACTCTCAAATTACAATGTTTAAATTTACTTTTGAAAGCTCTATAAATAATTTCTACTTCTTTAAAAACATTCCAAGAAACTTCTCTGGTAAAGTGATCTAATTTCCATTCCTTTCTAAACGAAACGTTTTTTTATTATAGGATCCTTTTTTATAGGTTTGGTTTCTCCAAGAATTGAATCTCCACAAAATTCTATTTTTGAGTGCCACTATTTTCGTCTCTCTCAAAATCCGTTAATTTTTTTATACTTTAGAAGGTTTTCATAAAGTTCATTGCTTCATATAAGAAAAGCAGTAAAAAAAGATTATTCATTACTTTTCTGAATTTCGTTACATAAGTTCATTGATGCTTTATATTTTTTAAATTTTGTTGAAAAAGGAATGCTTCTTTCAGTAGTTGATTATCAGAAAAAATATTTTTGAGCCCTCTTATTTTGTTTGGTTACACAATATTTCATATTCCAAATTTTTGTGATCTCTCTCAAAATCCCTTTGTTTTTTATGCTTTAGAAGGTTTTCATAAATTGCATTGCCTCATAAAAAAGCGGTAAAAAAGCTTATTCATTAGTTTTCTGATTTTCATTATATAAATTCGATGATGCTTTATATTTTTAAAATATTGTTGAAAGAAATTGCTTCTTTCAGTAATAGATTTCCAAAAAAATTATTTTTGAGTCTTAATATTTTCCTGGGTTAAACACTACGATGATATTCCATTTTTTGCGAGCTTTCGAAGAAAACTTAAAAATAAGTTCCGAACAAAAGATTATATTTCTAAATGCTCTAGTTTCCAATATTTTCAAAATATAAAGTTTAAATTTATTTTTGAAAGCTCTTATAAAAATTATTAATTCTTTAAAAACATTCCAAACCACTTTTCTATTCTCAAGTGATCTAATTTTCATTGCCTTCAAAGCGCAACATATTCTATATTTTAGGATCTTTTTTTTGATACAATTGCTTCCTCCAAAATTTGGGTCTTCACACAAGATTCTCTATTTGAGTGCTCTTATTTTCGTCTCTGTAAGAATCCCTTAAATTTTTATAATTTAGTAAGTTTTGATAAAGTTCATTGCCTCCTAGAAGAAAAGCTGTAAAAAAAGTTTATTCTTTAGTTTTCTGATTTTCGTTATATAAGTTCATTGATTCTTTATATTTTAAAAATTTGTTGGAAAAAGATTGCATCTTTCAATAATAGATTTCCAAAAAAATGTTTTTGAGTCTTCTTATTTTGTTTAGTTTCACAATATAATGATATTCCAAACTTATAAAAGCTTCCGTAAAAATTTAAAAATAAGTTCCGAACCAAAGATCATATTTCTAAGTGCTCTAATTTCCAATCTTTTCAAAATATTAAGTTTAAATTTATTTTTGAAAGGTCTTATAAAAATTATTAATTCTTTAAAAACATTCCAAACAACTTTTCTATTCTCAAGTGATCTAATTTTCATTGCTTTCAAAGCGCAAAATATTCAATATTTTAGGATCATTTTTTGATACGATTGCTTCCTCCAAAAATTGGGTCTTCACACAAGATTCTATTTTTGAGTGCTCTTATTCTCGTCTCTCTCAAAATCCCCTAATTTTTTATACTTTAGTAGGTTTTCATAAAGTTCATTGCTTCATATAAGAAAAGATGTAAAAAAACCTTATTCATTATTTTTCTGATTCTCGTTATGTAAGTTCCTTGATGCTTTATACTTTTCAAATTTTGTTGAAAAAATATACCTTCTTTCAGTAATAGATTTCCCAAAAAGCTATTTTTGAGTCCTCATGTTTTCTTGGGTTACACAATACGATGATATTGCATTTTTTAATTTTTTATAAAAAAATTTGAAAACAAGATCCGAACAAATGATTATATTTCTAAATGCTCGAATTTCCAATACTTGCAAAATACAATGTTTAAATTTATTTTTGAAAGCTCTATGAAAAATTTTACTTCTTTTAAACATTCCAAAAAACTTTTATTTTCTGAAGTGATCTGATATCCATTGCTTTCGAAACGAAATGTTTTCTATATTTTAGGATCCTTTATGATACGATTGCTTCCTCCAAAAATTGAGTCTCTACAAAAATTTCTATTTTTGAGAGCTTTTATTTTAGTCTCTCTCAAAATCCACTATTTTTTTATACTTGTATGTTTTGATAAACTTCATTGCTTTCTATAAAAATAGCTGTAACAAAAGGTATATTTTTTTTAATTTTTCTGATTTTCGTTAAATAAGTTTATTGATGCTTTATATTTTTAAAATTAAGTTTAAAAAAGATTGTTACCTTCAATATCAGATTTGCAAAAAATGTTTTTTGGTTTCTCCATTTTTTCCTTGGTTACACATTACAATGATTTTACATATTTTATGAACTTTCGAAAAAATTTTTTAAAATAAACTCCGATTAAGAAGTTATATTTCTGAGTGCTCTAATTCTCAATACTTTCATAATACATGGTTTATCTATATTTTTGAAAGTATATGAAAATAAATTATTTCCTTAAAAGCATTCCAAAAAACTAGTAGGTTTTCATAAAGTTCATTGCTTCATATTAGAAAAGCAGTAAAAAAGTTTATTCATTACTTTTCTGATTTTCGTTATATAAAATCGATGATGTTTTATATTTTTAAAATGTTGCTGAAAAAATACTCTTTCTTTCAGTAATAGATTTCCCAAAAAATTATTTTTGAGTCCTCATATTTTTTAAGTTACACAATACGATGATATTGCATTTTTTTAATTTAAAAAAATAAAAATAAGCTCCGGACAATTTATAATATTTCTAAATGCTCTAATTTACAATACTTTCAAAATACAATGTTCATTCATTAGTTTTCTTCTTTTGTTATATAAGTTTATTGATGCTTTATATTTTTAAAATATGGTTGAAAAAATTGCTTCTTTCAGTAGTAGATTTCCAAAAAAATATTTTTGAGTCCTCATATTTTCTTTGGTTACACGATACGATGATATTCCAAATATTTAGGAGCTTTCAGGAAAAATTTAAAAATAAGTTCCGAACAAAAGACTATATTTCTAAATGCTCTAATTTCCAGTATTTTCAAAATATAAAGTTTAAATTTATTTTCGAGAGCTCTTATAAAAATATTAATTCTTTAAAAACATTCCAAACATTGGGTCTTCACACAAGATTCCATATTTGAGTGCTGTTATTTTCGTCTCTGTAAAAACCCGTTAATTTTTTATAATTTAGTAGGTTTTGATAAAGTTCATTGCCTCCTATAAGAAAAGCTGTAAAAAAGTTTATTATTTAGTTTTCTGATTCTCGTTATATATGTTCATTGATTCTTTATATTTTAAAAATTTGTTGGAAAAAGATTTCATCTTTCAGTAATAGATTTGCAAAAAAAATATTTTTGAGTCTTCTTATTTTCTTTAGTTTCACAATATAATGATATTCCAAACTTTTAAAAGCTTTCGAAAAAAAATTTAAAATTAAGTTACGAACAAAATATTATATTTCTAATTGCTCTAATTTACAATACTTTCAAAATACAATGTTTTAATTTATTATTGAACGCTCTATGAGAAATTTTTACTTCTTTAAAAACATTCCAAAGAACTTTTCTCTTCTAAAGTGATCTAATTTCAATTGCTTTCAAGAAGAAATGTTTTCTATATACTAGGATCCTTTTTCGTACGATTGCTTCCTCCGAAAATTGAGTCTCCGCAAAACATTCTATTTTTAATTGCTCTTATTTTCGTCTCTCTCAAAATCCATTAATTTTTTACACTTTAGTAAGTTTTGAAACATTTCATTGCTTGCTGTAAAAATTGCTGTAACAAAAGGTTAATTCTTTAGTTTTCTGATTTTCGTTATATAAGTTAATTGTTGTTTTATATTTTTAAAATATTGTTGAAAAAGATTGTTTTTTTCAGTACTAGATTTCCAAAAAAATTATTTATGAGTCCTCTTATTTTCTTTGGTTACACAACACTTTCATATTCGAAATTTTTAGGAGCTTCCGAAGAACACTTAAAAATAAGTTCCCGCCAAAAGATTATATTTCTAAATGCTCTAATTTGCAACACTTTAAAAATACAATGTTTAAATTTATTTTTAAAGTCTATGAAAAACTTTTTCTTTAAAAACATTCCAAAAAAATTTCTCTCTTTTGAAGTGATCTAATTTCCATTGTTTTCAAAACGAAACGTTTTCTATATTTTAGGATCTTTTTGATATGATTGCATCCTCAAAAAATTGAGTCTCCACGAAAGATTCTACTTTTGAGTGCTCTTATTTTCGTCTATCTCACAATCCATTAATTTTTTATACTTCAGTATATTTTTATAAACTTCATTGTTCTCTATAAAAATAGCTCTAACAAAAGGTTTATTCTATAGTTTCCTGATTTTCGTTATATAACTTCATTGATGCTTTATATTTTTAAAATGTTGTTGAAAAAAGACTCCTTCTTTCAGTAATAGATTTCCAAAAAAATATTTTTGAGTCCTCATATTTTCTTTGGTTACACGATACGATGATATTCCAAATATTTAGGAGCTTTCAAAAAAAATTTAAAAATAAGTTCCGAACAAAAGACTATATTTCTAAATGCTCTAACTTCCAGTATTTTCAAAATATAAAGTTTAAATTTATTTTTGAGAGCTCTTATAAAAATATTAATTCTTTAAAAACATTCCAAACATTGGGTCTTCACACAAGGTTCTATATTTGAGTGCTGTTATTTTCGTCTCTGTAAAAACCCGTTAATTTTTTATAATTTAGTAGGTTTTAATAAAGTTCATTGCCTCCTATAAGAAAAGCTGTAAAAAAGTTTATTATTTAGTTTTCTGATTCTCGTTATATATGTTCATTGATTCTTTATATTTTAAAAATTTGTTGGAAAAAGATTTCATCTTTCAGTAATAGATTTGCAAAAAAAAAAATATTTTTGAGTCTTCTTATTTTCTTTAGTTTCACAATATAATGATATTCCAAACTTTTAAAAGCTTTCGAAAAAAATTTAAAATTAAGTTACGAACAAAATATTATATTTCTAATTGCTCTAATTTACAATACTTTCAAAATACAATGTTTTAATTTATTATTGAACGCTCTATGAGAAATTTTTACTTCTTTAAAAACATTCCAAAGAACTTTTCTCTTCTAAAGTGATCTAATTTCAATTGCTTTCAAGAAGAAATGTTTTCTATATACTAGGATCCTTTTTCGTACGATTGCTTCCTCCGAAAATTGAGCCTCCGCAAAACATTCTATTTTTAATTGCTCTTATTTTCGTCTCTCTCAAAATCCATTAATTTTTTACACTTTAGTAAGTTTTGAAACATTTCATTGCTTGCTGTAAAAATAGCTGTAACAAAAGGTTTATTCTTTAGTTTTCTGATTTTCGTTATATAAGTTAATTGTTGTTTTATATTTTTAAAATATTGTTGAAAAAGATTGCTTTTTTCAGTACTAGATTTCCAAAAAATTATTTTTGGTTCCTTTTTTCTTTTGCTAAAAAACACTTTCATATTCCAATTTTTTAGGGGCTTTCGAGAAAAATTAAAAATAAATTGCCAACAAAATATTATATTTCTAAATGCCTAATTTCCAATACTTTCAAAATACAAATTTTAAATTTACTTTTGAAAGCAGTTTAAAAAATTTTTATTTTAAAAACATTCCAAAAAAACTTCTCTCTTCTGAAGTGATCTAATTTCCGATGCTTTCAAAACGAAACTTTTTCTATATTTAGGGTCATTTTTGATACGATTGCTTCCTCTAAAAATTGTCTCCACAAAGTATTCTATTTTTGAGTGCTCTTATTTTCCTCTCCCTCAAAATTCATTATTTTTATACTTTAGTATGTTTTCATAAACTTCATTGCTTTCTATAAAAATAGCTGTAACAAAAGGTTTTTTCTTTAGTTTTCTGATTTTCGTTATGTAAATTCATTGATGCTTTATATTTTTAAAATTTTGTGGAAAAAATAGCTTTTTCAGTAGTAGATTTCCAAAAAAACTATTTTTGAGTGCTCTTATTTTCTTTGGTAACACAATACTTTCATATTGCAAATTTTTAATAGCTTCCGAAAAACACTTAGAAAGAAGTTTCAAAAAAATATATATCTGACTGCTCTAATTTCCAACATTTTAAAAATACAACTTTTAAATTTATATTTGAAAGCTCTAAAAATATTATTATTTCTTTAAAAACATTCCTAAAAACTTTTCTATTCGAAAGTTGTCTAATTTCCGTTGCTTTCAAAACGAAACATTTTCTATATTTTAGGATTTTTTGAAATGATTGCTTCCTCCAAAAGTTGAGCCTCCACAAAAGATTTTATTTTTCAGTGCTCTTAATTTCGGCTCTCTCAAAATCCATTAATTTTTTATACTTTAGTATGTTTTGATAAACTTCATTCCTTTCTATAAAAATAGCTGTAACAAAAGGTATAATTTTTAATTTTTCTGATTTTCGTTAAATAAGTTTATTGATGCTTTACATTTTAAAAATTAAGTTTAAAAAAGATTGTTACCTTCAATATCAGATTTCCAAAAAATGTTTTTTGGTTTCTCCATTTTTTCCTTGGTTACACATTACAATGATTTTACATATTTTATGAACTTTCGAAATTTTTTTTTTAAAATAAACTCCGATTAAGAGGTTACATTTCTGAGTGCTCTAATTTTCAATACTTCCATAATACATGGTTTATCTATATTTTTGAAACTATATGAAAATAAATTATTTCCTTAAAAGCATTCCAAAAAACTTTTCTATTCGGAAGTCGCCTAATTTCAATGGTTTTCAAAACTAAACATTTTCTATTTTTTAGGATCATTTTTGCTACGATTGCTTCCTTCAAAAATTGAATCTCCACAAAAGATTATATTTTTGAGTGTTCTTATTCTCGTCCCTCTCAAAATCCGTAACATTTTATACTTTAGTAGGTGTTCATAAATTTCATTACTTCATATAAGAAAAGCTGTAAAAAGTTTATTCATTAGTTTTCTTATCTTCGTTATATAAGTTCATTGACGCTTTATATTTTTAAAATATTGTTGAAAAAGGATTGCTTCTTTCAGTAGTAGATTTCCAAAAAAATCTATTTTTGATTAATCTTATTTTCTTTGGTTACACAATACGATGACATTCAAAATTATTAAGAGCTTTCGAAAATAAACTTAAAAATAAGTTCCTAACTAAAGGTTAAATTTGTGAATGCGCTAATTATCAATACTTTCAAAATAAAATATTTAAATTTATTTTTGAAAGCTCTATGTAAAAATTTACTTATTTGAAAACAATCCGAAAAACTTGTTTTTTCTGAAATGATCTAATTTCCATTGCTTTCAAAACGAAACTTTTCTATATTTTAGGATCCTTTTTGATACGATTGCTTCCTCTAAAATTTGAGTCTCACCAAAAGATTCTATTTTTGAGTGCTCTTATTTTCGTCTCTCTCAAAATCCACTAATTTTTTATACTTTAGTAGGTTTTCATAAAGTTCATTGCTTCATATTAGAAAAGCAGTAAAAAAGTTTATTCATTACTTTTCTGATTTTCGTTATATAAAATCGATGATGTTTTATATTTTTAAAATGTTGTTGAAAAAATACTCTTTCTTTCAGTAATAGATTTCCCAAAAAATTGTTTTTGAGTCCTCATATTTTTTAAGTTACACAATACGATGATATTGCATTTTTTTAATTTAAAAAAAATAAAAATAAGCTCCGGACAATTTATAATATTTCTAAATGCTCTAATTTACAACACTTTCAAAATACAATGTTCATTCATTAGTTTTCTTCTTTTGTTATATAAGTTTATTGATGCTTTATATTTTTAAAATATGGTTGAAAAAATTGCTTCTTTCAGTAGTAGATTTCCAAGAAAATTTATTTTTGAGTCCTCTTATTTCCTTTGGTTACACAATACTTTCATACTCAAATTTTTAGAAGCTTTTGAAAAAATCTAACAAATAAGTTCCCAACAAAATATTATATGTCTAAGTGCTCTAACTTCCAATACTTTCAAAATACAATGTTCAAATTTGTTTTTGAAAGCTCTATGAAAAATTGTAACTTCTTTAAAAACATTCCAAAAACTTGTCTCTTCTGAAGTGATCTATTTTCCATTGCCTTCAAAACGAAACGTTTTCTATATTCTAGGATCCTCTTTCATAGTATTGCATCCCCCAAAATATGAGTTTCCGCAAAAGATTCTATTTTTGAGTGCTCTTATTTTCGTCTCTGAAAAAAAACCGTTAATTTTTTATACTTTATTAGGTTATGATAAAGTTCATTGCTTCCTATAAGAAAAGCTGTAAAAAATGTATTATCTAGTTTTCTGATGTTCGTTATATAAGTTCATTGATGCTTTATATTTTTAAAATATTGTTGAAAAATATTTCTTCTTTCAGTTATAGATTTCCAAAAAAATCTATTTTTGATTAATCTTATTTTCTTTGGTTACACAATACGATGACATTCCAAATTACTACTAGCTTTCGAAAATAAACTTAAAACAAAGTTCCTAAGTAAAGGTTACATTTCTGAATGCTCTAATTTCCAATACTTTCAAAATACAATGTTTAAATTTATTTGTGAAAGCTCTATGAAAAATTTTACTTGTTTCAAAACATTCCAAAAAACTTTCCTTTTCTGAAATGATCTGATCTCCATTGCTTTCAAACGAAACCTTTTCTATATTTTATGATCCTTTTTGATACGATTGCTTCCTAAAAAATTGAGTCTCTACAAAAGATTCTATTTTTGAGTGCTCTTATTTTCGTCTCTCTCAAAATCCACTAATTTTTGTACTTTAGTAGGTTTTCATAAAGTTCATTGCTTCATATTAGAAAAGCAGTAAAAAAAGTTTATTCATTACTTTTCTGATTTTCGTTATATAAATTTGATGATGTTTTATATTTTTAAAATATTGTTGAAAAAATACACCTTCTTTCAGTAATAGATTTCCCAAAATACTATTTTTGAGTCCTCATATTTTTTAAGTTACACAATACGATGATATTGCATTTTTTTTATTTAAAAAAAATAAAAATAAGCTCCGGACAATTTATAATATTTCTAAATGCTCTAATTTACAATACTTTCAAAATACAATGTTTAAATTTATTTTTAAAGGCTCTAATAAAAATTATTACTTCTTTAAAAACATTCCAAACAACTTTTCTATTCTCAAGTAATCTAATTTCCATTGCCTTCAAAGCGCAACATATTCTATATTTAAGGATCCTTTTTGATACGATTGCTTCCTCCAAAAATTGAGTTTTCACACAAGATTCTATATTTGAGTGCTCTTATTTTCGTCTGTGTAAAAATCCGTTAATTTTTTTGTACTTTAGTAGATTTTTTGATAAAGTTCATTGCTTAGTATAAGAGTAGCTGTAAAAAAATTTAATCTTTAGTTTTCTCATTATCGATATATAAGTTCGTTGATGCTTTATATTTTAAAAATATTGTTGAAAAAAGATTGCTTTCTTCAGTAATATATATTCCGAAAAAAATTTCTTTGAATCTTCTGATTTTCTTTGGTTACACAATACATTCATATTCAAGATTTTTAGGATCTTTCGAAAAAAACTGAAAAATAAATTCCCAAAAAGATAATATATGTGAATGCTCTAATTTACAATACTCTCAAATTACAATGTTTAAATTTACTTTTGAAAGCTCTACAAATAATTTCTACTTCTTTAAAAACATTCCAAGAAACTTCTCTGGTAAAGTGATCTAATTTCCATTCCTTTCTAAACGAAACGTTTTTTTATTATAGGATCCTTTTTTATAGGTTTGGTTTCTCCAAGAATTGAATCTCCACAAAATTCTATTTTTGAGTGCCACTATTTTCGTCTCTCTCAAAATCCGTTAATTTTTTTATACTTTAGAAGGTTTTCATAAAGTTCATTGCTTCATATAAGAAAAGCAGTAAAAAAAGATTATTCATTACTTTTCTGAATTTCGTTACATAAGTTCATTGATGCTTTATATTTTTTAAATTTTGTTGAAAAAGGAATGCTTCTTTCAGTAGTTGATTATCAGAAAAAATATTTTTGAGCCCTCTTATTTTGTTTGGTTACACAATATTTCATATTCCAAATTTTTGTGATCTCTCTCAAAATCCCTTTGTTTTTTATGCTTTAGAAGGTTTTCATAAATTGCATTGCCTCATAAAAAAGCGGTAAAAAAGCTTATTCATTAGTTTTCTGATTTTCATTATATAAATTCGATGATGCTTTATATTTTTAAAATATTGTTGAAAGAAATTGCTTCTTTCAGTAATAGATTTCCAAAAAAATTATTTTTGAGTCTTAATATTTTCCTGGGTTAAACACTACGATGATATTCCATTTTTTACGAGCTTTCGAAGAAAACTTAAAAATAAGTTCCGAACAAAAGATTATATTTCTAAATGCTCTAGTTTCCAATATTTTCAAAATATAAAGTTTAAATTTATTTTTGAAAGCTCTTATAAAAATTATTAATTCTTTAAAAACATTCCAAACCACTTTTCTATTCTCAAGTGATCTAATTTTCATTGCCTTCAAAGCGCAACATATTCTATATTTTAGGATCTTTTTTTGATACAATTGCTTCCTCCAAAATTTGGGTCTTCACACAAGATTCTCTATTTGAGTGCTCTTATTTTCGTCTCTGTAACAATCCCTTAAATTTTTATAATTTAGTAAGTTTTGATAAAGTTCATTGCCTCCTATAAGAAAAGCTGTAAAAAAAGTTTATTCTTTAGTTTTCTGATTTTCGTTATATAAGTTCATTGATTCTTTATATTTTAAAAATTTGTTGGAAAAAGATTGCATCTTTCAATAATAGATTTCCAAAAAAATGTTTTTGAGTCTTCTTATTTTGTTTAGTTTCACAATATAATGATATTCCAAACTTATAAAAGCTTCCGAAAAAATTTAAAAATAAGTTCCGAACCAAAGATCATATTTCTAAATGCTCTAATTTCCAATCTTTTCAAAATATTAAGTTTAAATTTATTTTTGAAAGGTCTTATAAAAATTATTAATTCTTTAAAAACATTCCAAACAACTTTTCTATTCTCAAGTGATCTAATTTTCATTGCTTTCAAAGCGCAACATATTCAATTTTTTAGGATCATTTTTTGATACGATTGCTTCCTCCAAAAATTGGGTCTTCACACAAGATTCTATTTTTGAGTGCTCTTATTCTCGTCTCTCTCAAAATCCCCTAATTTTTTATACTTTAGTAGGTTTTCATAAAGTTCATTGCTTCATATAAGAAAAGCAGTAAAAAAAAGCTTATTCATTACTTTTCTGATTCTCGTTATGTAAGTTCCTTGATGCTTTATACTTTTCAAATTTTGTTGAAAAAATATACCTTCTTTCAGTAATAGATTTCCCAAAAAACTATTTTTGAGTCCTCATGTTTTCTTGGGTTACACAATACGATGATATTGCATTTTTTAATTTTTTATAAAAAAATTTAAAAACAAGATCCGAACAAATGATTATATTTCTAAATGCTCTAATTTCCAATACTTGCAAAATACAATGTTTAAATTTATTTTTGAAAGCTCTATGAAAAATTTTACTTCTTTTAAACATTCCAAAAAACTTTTATTTTCTGAAGTGATCTGATATCCATTGCTTTCGAAACGAAATGTTTTCTATATTTTAGGATCCTTTATGATACGATTGCTTCCTCCAAAAATTGAGTCTCTACAAAAATTTATATTTTTGAGTGCTTTTATTTTAGTCTCTCTCAAAATCCACTATTTTTTATACTTGTATGTTTTGATAAACTTCATTGCTTTCTATAAAAATAGCTGTAACAAAAGGTATATTTTTTTTAATTTTTCTGATTTTCGTTAAATAAGTTTATTGATGCTTTATATTTTTAAAATTAAGTTTAAAAAAGATTGTTACCTTCAATATCAGATTTCCAAAAAATGTTTTTTGGTTTCTCCATTTTTTCCTTGGTTACACATTACAATGATTTTACATAATTTATGAACGTTCGAAAAAATTTTTTAAAATAAACTCCGATTAAGAGGTTATATTTCTGAGTGCTCTAATTCTCAATACTTTCATAATACATGGTTTATCTATATTTTTGAAAGTATATGAAAATAAATTATTTCCTTAAAAGCATTCCAAAAAACTTTTCTATTCGGAAGTCGCCTAATTTCAATGGTTTTCAAAACGAAACATTTTCTATATTTTAGGATCATTTTTGCTACGATTGCTTCCTTCAAAAATTGAATCTCCACAAAAGATTATATTTTTGAGTGTTCTTATTCTCGTCTCTCTCAAAATCCGTAACATTTTATACTTTAGTAGGTGTTCATAAATTTCATTACTTCATATAAGAAAAGCTGTAAAAAGTTTATTCATTAGTTTTCTTATTTTCGTTATATAAGTTCATTGACGCTTTATATTTTTAAAATATTGTTGAAAAAGGATTGCTTCTTTCAGTAGTAGATTTCCAAAAAAATCTATTTTTGATTAATCTTATTTTCTTTGGTTACACAATACGATGACATTCCAAATTATTAAGAGCTTTCGAAAATACACTTAAAAATAAGTTCCTAACTAAAGGTTACATTTGTAAATGCGCTAATTATCAATACTTTCAAAATAAAATATTTAAATTTATTTTTGAAAGCTCTATGTAAAAATTTACTTATTTGAAAACATTCCGAAAAACTTGTTTTTTCTGAAATGATCTAATTTCCATTGCTTTCAAAACGAAACTTTTCTATATTTTAGGATCCTTTTTGATACGATTGCTTCCTCTAAAATTTGAGTCTCACCAAAAGATTCTATTTTTGAGTGCTCTTATTTTTGTCTCTCTCAAAATCCACTAATTTTTTATACTTTAGTAGGTTTTCATAAAGTTCATTGCTTCATATTAGAAAAGCAGTAAAAAAGTTTATTCATTACTTTTCTGATTTTCGTTATATAAAATCGATGATGTTTTATATTTTTAAAATGTTGTTGAAAAAATACACCTTCTTTCAGTAATAGATTTCCCAAAATACTATTTTTGAGTCCTCATATTTTTTAAGTTACACAATACGATGATATTGCATTTTTTTAATTTAAAAAAAATAAAAATAAGCTCCGGACAATTTATAATATTTCTAAATGCTCTAATTTACAATACTTTCAAAATACAATGTTTAAATTTATTTTTAAAGGCTCTAATAAAAATTATTACTTCTTTAAAAACATTCCAAACAACTTTTCTATTCTCAAGTAATCTAATTTCCATTGCTTTCAAAGCGCAACATATTCTATATTTAAGGATCCTTTTTGATACGATTGCTTCCTCCAAAAATTGAGTTTTCACACAAGATTCTATATTTGAGTGCTCTTATTTTCGTCTGGGTAAAAATCCGTTAATTTTTTGTACTTTAGTAGATTTTTTGATAAAGTTCATTGCTTAGTATAAGAGTAGCTGTAAAAAAATTTAATCTTTAGTTTTCTAATTTTCGTTATATAAGTTCGTTGATGCTTTATATTTTAAAAATATTGTTGAAAAAAGATTGCTTTCTTCAGTAATATATTTCGAAAAAAATTTCTTTGAATCTTCTTATTTTCTTTGGTTACACAATACATTCATATTCAAGATTTTTAGGATCTTTCGAAAAAAACTGAAAAATAAATTCCCAACAAAAGATTATATATGTGAATGCTCTAATTTACAATACTTTCAAATTACAATGTTTAAATTTACTTTTGAAAGCTCTATAAATAATTTCTACTTCTTTAAAAACATTCCAAGAAACTTCTCTGGTAAAATGATCTAATTTCCATTCGTTTCTAAACGAAACGTTTTTTTATTATAGGATCCTTTTTTATAGGTTTGGCTTCTCCAAGAATTGAATCTCCACAAAATTCTATTTTTGAGTGCCACTATTTTCGTCTCTCTCAAAATCCGTTAATTTTTTTATACTTTAGAAGGTTTTCATAAAGTTCATTGCTTCATATAAGAAAAGCAGTAAAAAAAGATTATTCATTACTTTTCTGAATTTCGTTACATAAGTTCATTGATGCTTTATATTTTTTAAATTTTGTTGAAAAAGGAATGCTTCTTTCAGTAGTTGATTACCAGAAAAAATATTTTTGAGCCCTCTTATTTTGTTTGGTTACACAATATTTCATATTCCAAATTTCTGTGATCTCTCTCAAAATCCGTTTGTTTTTTATGCTTTAGAAGGTTTTCATAAATTGCATTGCCTCATAAAAAAGCGGTAAAAAGGCTTATTCATTAGTTTTCTGATTTTCATTATATAAATTCGATGATGCTTTATATTTTTAAAATATTGTTGAAAAAGGATTGCTTCTTTCAGTAGTAGATTTCCAAAAAAAATATTTTTGAGTCCTCTTATTTTCTTTGGTTACACAACACTTTCATATTCGAAAATTTAAGGAGCTTCCGAAGAACACTTAAAAATAAGTTCCCGCCAAAAGATTATATTTCTAAATGCTCTAATTATCAACACTTTAAAAATACAATGTTTAAATTTATTTTTAAAGTCTATGAAAAACTTTTTCTTTAAAAACATTCCAAAAAGATTTCTCTCTTTTGAAGTGATCTAATTTCCATTGTTTTCAAAACGAAACGTTTTCTATATTTTAGGATCCTTTTTGATATGATTGCATCCTCAAAAAATTGAGTCTGCACGAAAGATTCTACTTTTGAGTGCTCTTATTTTCGTCTCTCTCACAATCCATTAATTTTTTATACTTCAGTATGTTTTGATAAACTTCATTGTTTTCTATAAAAATAGCTCTAACAAAAGGTTTATTCTATAGTTTCCTGATTTTCGTTATATAACTTCATTGATGCTTTATATTTTAAAAATGTTGTTGAAAAAAGACTCCTTCTTTCAGTAATAGATTTCCAAAAAAATATTTTTGAATCCTCATATTTTCTTTGGTTACACGATACGATGATATTCCAAATATTTAGGAGCTTTCAGGAAAAATTTAAAAATAAGTTCCGAACAAAAGACTATATTTCTAAATGCTCTAATTTCCAGTATTTTCAAAATATAAAGTTTAAATTTATTTTCGAGAGCTCTTATAAAAATATTAATTCTTTAAAAACATTCCAAACATTGGGTCTTCACACAAGATTCTATATTTGAGTGCTGTTATTTTCGTCTCTGTAAAAACCCGTTAATTTTTTATAATTTAGTAGGTTTTGATAAAGTTCATTGCCTCCTATAAGAAAAGCTGTAAAAAAGTTTATTATTTAGTTTTCTGATTCTCGTTATATATGTTCATTGATTCTTTATATTTTAAAAATTTGTTGGAAAAAGATTTCATCTTTCAGTAATAGATTTGCAAAAAAAAATATTTTTGAGTCTTCTTATTTTCTTTAGTTTCACAATATAATGATATTCCAAACTTTTAAAAGCTTTCGAAAAAAAATTTAAAATTAAGTTACGAACAAAATATTATATTTCTAATTGCTCTAATTTACAATACTTTCAAAATACAATGTTTTAATTTATTATTGAACGCTCTATGAGAAATTTTTACTTCTTTAAAAACATTCCAAAGAACTTTTCTCTTCTAAAGTGATCTAATTTCAATTGCTTTCAAGAAGAAATGTTTTCTATATACTAGGATCCTTTTTCGTACGATTGCTTCCTCCGAAAATTGAGTCTCCGCAAAACATTCTATTTTTAATTGCTCTTATTTTCGTCTCTCTCAAAATCCATTAATTTTTTACACTTTAGTAAGTTTTGAAACATTTCATTGCTTGCTGTAAAAATAGCTGTAACAAAAGGTTTATTCTTTAGTTTTCTGATTTTCGTTATATAAGTTAATTGTTGTTTTATATTTTTAAAATATTGTTGAAAAAGATTGCTTTTTTCAGTACTAGATTTCCAAAAAAATTATTTTTGGTTCTTTTTTCTTTTGCTACAAAACACTTTCATATTCCAATTTTTTAGGGGATTTCGAGAAAAATTAAAAATAAATTGCCAACAAAATATTATATTTCTAAATGCCTAATTTCCAATACTTTCAAAATACAAATTTTAAATTTACTTTTGAAAGCAGTTTAAAAAATTTTTATTTTAAAAACATTCCAAAAAAACTTCTCTCTTCTGAAGTGATCTAATTTCCGCTGCTTTCAAAACGAAACTTTTTCTATATTTAGGGTCATTTTTGATACGATTGCTTCCTCTAAAAATTGTCTCCACAAAATATTCTATTTTTGAGTGCTCTTATTTTCGTCTCCCTCAAAATTCATTAATTTTTTATACTTTAGTATGTTTTCATAAACTTCATTGCTTTCTATAAAAATAGCTGTAACAAAAGGCTTTTTCTTTAGTTTTCTGATTTTCGTTATGTGAGTTCATTGATGCTTTATATTTTTAAAATTTTGTTGAAAAAAGATAGCTTTTTCAGTAGTAGATTTCCAAAAAAATCTATTTTTGAGTGCTCTTATTTTCTTTGGTAACACAATACTTTCATATTGCAAATTTTTAATAGCTTCCGAAAAACACTTAGAAAGAAGTTTCAAAAAAATATTATATATCTGACTGCTCTAATTTCCAACATTTTAAAAATACAACTTTTAAATTTATATTTGAAAGCTCTAAAAATATTATTATTTCTTTAAAAACATTCCAAAAAACTTTTCTATTCGAAAGTTGTCTAATTTCCGTTGCTTTCAAAACGAAACATTTTCTATATTTTAGGATTTTTTGAAATGATTGCTTCCTCCAAATGTTGAGCCTCCACAAAAGATTTTATTTTTCAGTGCTCTTAATTTCGGCTCTCTCAAAATCCATTAACTTTTTATACTTTAGTATGTTTTGATAAACTTCATTCCTTTCTATAAAAATAGCTGTAACAAAAGGTATATTTTTTTAATTTTTCTGATTTTCGTTAAATAAGTTTATTGATGCTTAACATTTTTAAAATTAAGTTTAAAAAAGATTGTTACCTTCAATATCAGATTTCCAAAAAATGTTTTTTGGTTTCTCCATTTTTTCCTTGGTTACACATTACAATGATTTTACATATGTTATGAACTTTCGAAAAATTTTTTTAAAATAAACTCCGATTAAGAGGTTATATTTCTGAGTGCTCTAATTTTCAATACTTTCATAATACATGGTTTATCTATATTTTTCAAAGTATATGAAAATAAATTATTTCCTTAAAAGCATTCCAAAAAACTTTTCTATTCGGAAGTCGCCTAATTTCAATGGTTTTCAAAACGAAACATTTTCTATATTTTAGGATCATTTTTGCTACGATTGCTTCCTTCAAAAATTGAATCTCCACAAAAGATTATATTTTTGAGTGTTCTTATTCTCGTCTCTCTCAAAATCCGTAACATTTTATACTTTAGTAGGTGTTCATAAATTTCATTACTTCATATAAGAAAAGCTGTAAAAAGTTTATTCATTAGTTTTCTTATTTTCGTTATATAAGTTCATTGACGCTTTATATTTTTAAAATATTGTTGAAAAAGGATTGCTTCTTTCAGTAGTAGATTTCCAAAAAAATCTATTTTTGATTAATCTTATTTTCTTTGGTTACACAATACGATGACATTCAAAATTATTAAGAGCTTTCGAAAATAAACTTAAAAATAAGTTCCTAACTAAAAGTTACATTTGTGAATACGCTAATTATCAATACTTTCGAAATAAAATATTTAAATTTATTTTTGAAAGCTCTATGTAAAAATTTACTTATTTGAAAACATTCCGAAAAACTTGTTTTTTCTGAAATGATCTAATTTCCATTGCTTTCAAAACGAAACTTTTCTATATTTTAGGATCCTTTTTGATACGATTGCTTCCTCTAAAATTTGAGTCTCACCAAAAGATTCTATTTTTGAGTGCTCTTATTTTCGTCTCTCTCAAAATCCACTAATTTTTTATACTTTAGTAGGTTTTCATAAAGTTCATTGCTTCATATTAGAAAAGCAGTAAAAAAGTTTATTCATTACTTTTCTGATTTTCGTTATATAAAATCGATGATGTTTTATATTTTTAAAATGTTGTTGAAAAAATACTCTTTCTTTCAGTAATAGATTTCCCAAAAAATTATTTTTGAGTTCTCATATTTTTTAAGTTACACAATACGATGATATTGCATTTTTTAATTTAAGAAAATATAAAAATAAGCTCCGGACAATTTATAATATTTCTAAATGCTCTAATTTACAATACTTTCAAAATACAATGTTCATTCATTAGTTTTCTTCTTTTGTTATATAAGTTTATTGATGCTTTATATTTTTAAAATATGGTTGAAAAAATTGCTTCTTTCAGTAGTAGATTTCCAAGAAAATTTATTTTTGAGTCCTCTTATTTTCTTTGGTTACACAATACTTTCATACTCAAATTTTTAGAAGCTTTTGAAAAAATCTAACAAATAAGTTCCCAACAAAATATTATATGTCTAAATGCTCTAATTTCCAATACTTTCAAAATACAATGTTTAAATTTATTTGTGAAAGCTCTATGAAAAATTTTACTTCTTTCAAAACAATCCAAAAAACTTTCCTTTTCTGAAGTGATCTGATCTCCATTGCTTTCAAACGAAACCTTTTCTATATTTTATGATCCTTTTTGATACGATTGCTTCCTCCAAAAATTGAGTCTCTACAAAAGATTCTATTTTTGAGTGCTCTTATTTTCGTCTCTCTCAAAATCCACTAATTTTTGTACTTTAGTAGGTTTTCATAAAGTTCATTGCTTCATATTAGAAAAGCAGTAAAAAAAGTTTATTCATTACTTTTCTGATTTTCGTTATATAAATTTGATGATGTTTTATATTTTTAAAAAATTGTTGAAAAAATTCACCTTCTTTCAGTAATAGATTTCCCAAAATACTATTTTTGAGTCCTCATATTTTTTAAGTTACACAATACGATGATATTGCATTTTTTTAATTTAAAAAAAATAAAAATAAGCTCCGGACAATTTATAATATTTCTAAATGCTCTAATTTACAATACTTTCAAAATACAATGTTTAAATTTATTTTTTAAGGCTCAAATAAAAATTATTACTTCTTTAAAAACATTCCAAACAACTTTTCTATTCTCAAGTAATCTAATTTCCATTGCTTTCAAAGCGCAACATATTCTATATTTAAGGATCCTTTTTGATACGATTGCTTCCTCCAAAAATTGAGTTTTCACACAAGATTCTATATTTGAGTGCTCTTATTTTCGTCTGTGTAAAAATCCGTTAAATTTTTTGTACTTTAGTAGATTTTTTGATAAAGTTCATTGCTTAGTATAAGAGTAGCTGTAAAAAAATTTAATCTTTAGTTTTCTCATTTTCGTTATATAAGTTCGTTGATGCTTTATATTTTAAAAATATTGTTGAAAAAAGATTGCTTTCTTCAGAAATATATTTCGAAAAAAATTTCTTTGAATCTTCTTATTTTCTTTGGTTACACAATACATTCATATTCAAGATTTTTAGGATCTTTCGAAAAAAACTGAAAAATAAATTCCCAACAAAAGATTATATATGTGAATGCTCTAATTTACAATACTTTCAAATTACAATGTTTAAATTTACTTTTGAAAGCTCTATAAATAATTTCTACTTCTTTAAAAACATTCCAAGAAACTTCTCTGGTAAAGTGATCTAATTTCCATTCCTTTCTAAACGAAACGTTTTTTATTATAGGATCCTTTTTTATAGGTTTGGTTTCTCCAAGAATTGAATCTCCACAAAATTCTATTTTTGAGTGCCACTATTTTCGTCTCTCTCAAAATCCGTTAATTTTTTTATACTTTAGAAGGTTTTCATAAAGTTCATTGCTTCATATAAGAAAAGCAGTAAAAAAAGATTATTCATTACTTTTCTGAATTTCGTTACATAAGTTCATTGATGCTTTATATTTTTTAAATTTTGTTGAAAAAGGAATGCTTCTTTCAGTAGTTGATTACCAGAAAAAATATTTTTGAGCCCTCTTATTTTGTTTGGTTACACAATATTTCATATTCCAAATTTCTGTGATCTCTCTCAAAATCCGTTTGTTTTTTATGCTTTAGAAGGTTTTCATAAATTGCATTGCCTCATAAAAAAGCGGTAAAAAAGCTTATTCATTAGTTTTCTGATTTTCATTATATAAATTCGATGATGCTTTATATTTTTAAAATATTGTTGAAAGAAATTGCTTCTTTCAGTAATAGATTTCCAAAAAAATTATTTTTGAGTCTTAATATTTTCCTGGGTTAAACACTACGATGATATTCCATTTTTTACGAGCTTTCGAAGAAAACTTAAAAATAAGTTCCGAACAAAAGATTATATTTCTAAATGCTCTAGTTTCCAATATTTTCAAAATATAAAGTTTAAATTTATTTTTGAAAGCTCTTATAAAAATTATTAATTCTTTAAAAACATTCCAAACCACTTTTCTATTCTCAAGTGATCTAATTTTCATTGCCTTCAAAGCGCAACATATTCTATATTTTAGGATCTTTTTTTTGATACAATTGCTTCCTCCAAAATTTGGGTCTTCACACAAGATTCTCTATTTGAGTGCTCTTATTTTCGTCTCTGTAAGAATCCCTTAAATTTTTATAATTTAGTAAGTTTTGATAAAGTTCATTGCCTCCTATAAGAAAAGCTGTAAAAAAGTTTATTCTTTAGTTTTCTCATTTTCGTTATATAAGTTCATTGATTCTTTATATTTTAAAAATTTGTTGGAAAAAGATTGCATCTTTCAATAATAGATTTCCAAAAAAATGTTTTTGAGTCTTCTTATTTTGTTTAGTTTCACAATATAATGATATTCCAAACTTATAAAAGCTTCCGAAAAAATTTAAAAATAAGTTCCGAACCAAAGATCATATTTCTAAATGCTCTAATTTCCAATCTTTTCAAAATATTAAGTTTAAATTTATTTTTGAAAGGTCTTGTAAAAATTATTAATTCTTTAAAAACATTCCAAACAACTTTTCTATTCTCAAGTGATCTAATTTTCATTGCTTTCAAAGCGCAACATATTCAATTTTTAGGATCATTTTTTGATACGATTGCTTCCTTCAAAAATTGGGTCTTCACACAAGATTCTATTTTTGAGTGCTCTTATTCTCGTCTCTCTCAAAATCCCCTAATTTTTTATACTTTAGTAGGTTTTCATAAAGTTCATTGCTTCATATAAGAAAAGCAGTAAAAAAAGCTTATTCATTACTTTTCTGACTCTCGTTATATAAGTTCCTTAATGCTTTATACTTTTCAAATTTTGTTGAAAAAATATACCTTCTTTCAGTAATAGATTTCCCAAAAAACTATTTTTGAGTCCTCATGTTTTCTTGGGTTACACAATACGATGATATTGCATTTTTTAAATTTTTGTAAAAAAATTTAAAAACAAGATCCGAACAAATGATTATATTTCTAAATGCTCTAATTTCCAATACTTGCTAAATACAATGTTTAAATTTATTTGTGAAAGCTCTATGAAAAATTTCACTTCTTTTAAAAGATTCCAAAAAACTTTCCTTTTCTGAAGTGATCTGATCTCCATTGCTTTCAAACGAAACATTTTCTATATTTTATGATCCTTTTTGATAGATTGCTTCCTAAAAAATTGAGTCTCTACAAAAGATTCTATTTTTGAGTGCTCTTATTTTCGTCTCTCTCAAAATCCACTAATTTTTGTACTTTAGTAGGTTTTCATAAAGTTCATTGCTTCATATTAGAAAAGCAGTAAAAAAAGTTTATTCATTACTTTTCTGATTTTCGTTATATAAATTTGATGATGTTTTATATTTTTAAAATATTGTTGAAAAAATACACCTTCTTTCAGTAATAGATTTCCCAAAATACTATTTTTGAATCCTCATATTTTTTAAGTTACACAATACGATGATATTGCATTTTTTTAATTTAAAAAAAATAAAAATAAGCTCCGGACAATTTATAATATTTCTAAATGCTCTAATTTACAATACTTTCAAAATACAATGTTTAAAATTATTTTTAAAGGCTCTAATAAAAATTATTACTTCTTTAAAAACATTCCAAACAACTTTTCTATTCTCAAGTAATCTAATTTCCATTGCTTTCAAAGCGCAACATATTCTATATTTAAGGATCCTTTTTGTAACGATTGCTTCCTCCAAAAATTGAGTTTTCACACAAGATTCTATATTTGAGTGCTCTTATTTTCGTCTGTGTAAAAATCCGTTAATTTTTTTGTACTTTAGTAGATTTTTTGATAAAGTTCATTGCTTAGTATAAGAGTAGCTGTAAAAAAATTTAATCTTTAGTTTTCTCATTTTCGTTATATAAGTTCGTTGATGCTTTATATTTTAAAAATATTGTTGAAAAAAGATTGCTTTCTTCAGTAATATATATTCCGAAAAAAATTTCTTTGAATCTTCTTATTTTCTTTAGTTTCACAATATAATGATATTCCAAACTTTTAAAAGCTTTCGAAAAAAAATTTAAAATTAAGTTACGAACAAAATATTATATTTCTAATTGCTCTAATTTACAATACTTTCAAAATACAATGTTTTAATTTATTATTGAACGCTCTATGAGAAATTTTTACTTCTTTAAAAACATTCCAAAGAACTTTTCTCTTCTAAAGTGATCTAATTTCAATTGCTTTCAAGAAGAAATGTTTTCTATATACTAGGATCCTTTTTCGTACGATTGCTTCCTCCGAAAATTGAGCCTCCGCAAAACATTCTATTTTTAATTGCTCTTATTTTCGTCTCTCTCAAAATCCATTAATTTTTTACACTTTAGTAAGTTTTGAAACATTTCATTGCTTGCTGTAAAGATAGCTGTAACAAAAGGTTTATTCTTTAGTTTTCTGATTTTCGTTATATAAGTTAATTGTTGTTTTATATTTTTAAAATATTGTTGAAAAAGATTGCTTTTTTCAGTACTAGATTTCCAAAAAATTATTTTTGGTTCCTTTTTTCTTTTGCTAAAAAACACTTTCATATTCCAATTTTTTAGGGGCTTTCGAGAAAAATTAAAAATAAATTGCCAACAAAATATTATATTTCTAAATGCCTAATTTCCAATACTTTCAAAATACAAATTTTAAATTTACTTTTGAAAGCAGTTCAAAAAATTTTTATTTTAAAAACATTCCAAAAAAACTTCTCTCTTCTGAAGTGATCTAATTTCCGATGCTTTCAAAACGAAACTTTTTCTATATTTAGGGTCATTTTTGATACGATTGCTTCCTCTAAAAATTGTCTCCACAAAGTATTCTATTTTTGAGTGCTCTTATTTTCCTCTCCCTCAAAATTCATTATTTTTATACTTTAGTATGTTTTCATAAACTTCATTGCTTTCTATAAAAATAGCTGTAACAAAAGGTTTTTTCTTTAGTTTTCTGATTTTCGTTATGTAAATTCATTGATGCTTTATATTTTTAAAATTTTGTGGAAAAAAATAGCTTTTTCAGTAGTAGATTTCCAAAAAAACTATTTTTGAGTGCTCTTATTTTCTTTGGTAACACAATACTTTCATATTGCAAATTCTTAATAGCTTCCGAAAAACACTTAGAAAGAAGTTTCAAAAAAATATTATATATCTGACTGCTCTAATTTCCAACATTTTAAAAATACAACTTTTAAATTTATATTTGAAAGCTCTAAAAATATTATTATTTCTTTAAAAACATTCCTAAAAAATTTTCTATTCGAAAGTTGTCTAATTTCCGTTGCTTTCAAAACGAAACATTTTCTATATTTTAGGATTTTTTGAAATGATTGCTTCCTCCAAAAGTTGAGCCTCCACAAAAGATTTTATTTTTCAGTGCTCTTAATTTCGGCTCTCTCAAAATCCATTAATTTTTTATACTTTAGTATGTTTTGATAAACTTCATTCCTTTCTATAAAAATAGCTGTAACAAAAGGTATAATTTTTAATTTTTCTGATTTTCGTTAAATAAGTTTATTGATGCTTTACATTTTTAAAATTAAGTTTAAAAAAGATTGTTACCTTCAATATCAGATTTCCAAAAAATGTTTTTTGGTTTCTCCATTTTTTCCTTGGTTACACATTACAATGATTTTACATATTTTATGAACTTTCGAAAAATTTTTTTTAAAATAAACTCCGATTAAGAGGTTATATTTCTGAATGCTCCAATTTTCAATACTTCCATAATACATGGTTTATCTATATTTTTGAAAGTATATGAAAATAAATTATTTCCTTAAAAGCATTCCAAAAAACTTTTCTATTCGGAAGTCGCCTAATTTCAATGGTTTTCAAAACTAAACATTTTCTATATTTTAGGATCATTTTTGCTACGATTGCTTCCTTCAAAAATTGAATCTCCACAAAAGATTATATTTTTGAGTGTTCTTATTCTCGTCTCTCTCAAAATCCGTAACATTTTATACTTTAGTAGGTGTTCATAAATTTCATTACTTCATATAAGAAAAGCTGTAAAAAGTTTATTCATTAGTTTTCTTATCTTCGTTATATAAGTTCATTGACGCTTTATATTTTTAAAATATTGTTGAAAAAGGATTGCTTCTTTCAGTAGTAGATTTCCAAAAAAATCTATTTTTGATTAATCTTATTTTCTTTGGTTACACAATACGATGACATTCAAAATTATTAAGAGCCTTCGAAAATAAACTTAAAAATAAGTTCCTAACTAAAGGTTACATTTGTGAATGCGCTAATTATCAATACTTTCAAAATAAAATATTTAAATTTATTTTTGAAAGCTCTATGTAAAAATTTACTTATTTGAAAACATTCCGAAAAACTTGTTTTTTCTGAAATGATCTAATTTCCATTGCTTTCAAAACGAAACTTTTCTATATTTTAGGATCCTTTTTGATACGATTGCTTCCTCTAAAATTTGAGTCTCACCAAAAGATTCTATTTTTGAGTGCTCTTATTTTCGTCTCTCTCAAAATCCACTAATTTTTTATACTTTAGTAGGTTTTCATAAAGTTCATTGCTTCATATTAGAAAAGCAGTAAAAAAGTTTATTCATTACTTTTCTGATTTTCGTTATATAAAATCGATGATGTTTTATATTTTTAAAATGTTGTTGAAAAAATACTCTTTCTTTCAGTAATAGATTTCCCAAAAAATTATTTTTGAGTCCTCATATTTTTTAAGTTACACAATACGATGATATTGCATTTTTTTAATTTAAAAAAAATAAAAATAAGCTCCGGACAATTTATAATATTTCTAAATGCTCTAATTTACAATACTTTCAAAATACAATGTTCATTCATTAGTATTCTTCTTTTGTTATATAAGTTTATTGATGCTTTATATTTTTAAAATACGGTTGAAAAAATTGCTTCTTTCAGTAGTAGATTTCCAAGAAAATTTATTTTTGAGTCCTCTTATTTTCTTTGGTTACACAATACTTTCATACTCAAATTTTTAGAAGCTTTTGAAAAAATCTAACAAATAAGTTCCCAACAAAATATTATATGTCTAAATGCTCTAATTTCCAATACTTTCAAAATACAATGTTCAAATTTGTTTTTGAAAGCTCTATGAAAAATTGTAACTTCTTTAAAAACATTCCAAAAACTTGTCTCTTCTGAAGTGATCTATTTTCCATTGCCTTCAAAACGAAACGTTTTCTATATTCTAGGATCCTCTTTCATAGTATTGCATCCCCCAAAATATGAGTTTCCGCAAAATATTCTATTTTTGAGTCCTCTTATTTTCGTCTCTGAAAAAAAACCGTTAATTTTTTATACTTTATTAGGTTATGATAAAGTTCATTGCTTCCTATAAGAAAAGCTGTAAAAAATGTATTATCTAGTTTTCTGATGTTCGTTATATAAGTTCATTGATGCTTTATATTTTTAAAATATTGTTGAAAAATATTTCTTCTTTCAGTTATAGATTTCCAAAAAAATCTATTTTTGATTAATCTTATTTTCTTTGGTTACACAATACGATGACATTCCAAATTACTACTAGCTTTCGAAAATAAACTTAAAACAAAGTTCCTAACTAAAGGTTACATTTCTGAATGCTCTAATTTCCAATACTTTCAAAATACAATGTTTAAATTTATTTGTGAAAGCTCTATGAAAAATTTTACTTCTTTCAAAACATTCCAAAAAACTTTCCTTTTCTGAAGTGATCTGATCTCCATTGCTTTCAAACGAAACCTTTTCTATATTTTATGATCCTTTTTGATACGATTGCTTCCTAAAAAATTGAGTCTCTACAAAAGATTCTATTTTTGAGTGCTCTTATTTTCGTCTCTCTCAAAATCCACTAATTTTTGTACTTTAGTAGGTTTTCATAAAGTTCATTGCTTCATATTAGAAAAGCAGTAAAAAAAGTTTATTCATTACTTTTCTGATTTTCGTTATATAAATTTGATGATGTTTTATATTTTTAAAATATTGTTGAAAAAATACACCTTCTTTCAGTAATAGATTTCCCAAAATACTATTTTTGAATCCTCATATTTTTTAAGTTACACAATACGATGATATTGCATTTTTTTAATTTAAAAAAAATAAAAATAAGCTCCGGACAATTTATAATATTTCTAAATGCTCTAATTTACAATACTTTCAAAATACAATGTTTAAATTTATTTTTAAAGGCTCTAATAAAAATTATTACTTCTTTAAAAACATTCCAAACAACTTTTCTTTTCTCAAGTAATCTAATTTCCATTGCTTTCAAAGCGCAACATATTCTATATTTAAGGATCCTTTTTGATACGATTGCTTCCTCCAAAAATTGAGTTTTCACACAAGATTCTATATTTGAGTGCTCTTATTTTCGTCTGTGTAAAAATCCGTTAATTTTTTTGTACTTTAGTAGATTTTTTGATAAAGTTCATTGCTTAGTATAAGAGTAGCTGTAAAAAAATTTAATCTTTAGTTTTCTCATTTTCGTTATATAAGTTCGTTGATGCTTTATATTTTAAAAATATTGTTGAAAAAAGATTGCTTTCTTCAGTAATATATATTCCGAAAAAAATTTCTTTGAATCTTCTTATTTTCTTTGGTTACACAATACATTCATATTCAAGATTTTTAGGATCTTTCGAAAAAAACTGAAAAATAAATTCCCAAAAAGATAATATATGTGAATGCTCTAATTTACAATACTCTCAAATTACAATGTTTAAATTTACTTTTGAAAGCTCTATAAATAATTTCTACTTCTTTAAAAACATTCCAAGAAACTTCTCTGGTAAAGTGATCTAATTTCCATTCCTTTCTAAACGAAACGTTTTTTTATTATAGGATCCTTTTTTATAGGTTTGGTTTCTCCAAGAATTGAATCTCCACAAAATTCTATTTTTGAGTGCCACTATTTTCGTCTCTCTCAAAATCCGTTAATTTTTTTATACTTTAGAAGGTTTTCATAAAGTTCATTGCTTCATATAAGAAAAGCAGTAAAAAAAGATTATTCATTACTTTTCTGAATTTCGTTACATAAGTTCATTGATGCTTTATATTTTTTAAATTTTGTTGAAAAAGGAATGCTTCTTTCAGTAGTTGATTATCAGAAAAAAATATTTTTGAGCCCTCTTATTTTGTTTGGTTACACAATATTTCATATTCCAAATTTTTGTGATCTCTCTCAAAATCCCTTTGTTTTTTATGCTTTAGAAGGTTTTCATAAATTGCATTGCCTCATAAAAAAGCGGTAAAAAAGCTTATTCATTAGTTTTCTGATTTTCATTATATAAATTCGATGATGCTTTATATTTTTAAAATATTGTTGAAAGAAATTGCTTCTTTCAGTAATAGATTTCCCAAAAAATTATTTTTGAGTCTTAATATTTTCCTGGGTTAAACACTACGATGATATTCCATTTTTTACGAGCTTTCGAAGAAAACTTAAAAATAAGTTCCGAACAAAAGATTATATTTCTAAATGCTCTAGTTTCCAATATTTTCAAAATATAAAGTTTAAATTTATTTTTGAAAGCTCTTATAAAAATTATTAATTCTTTAAAAACATTCCAAACCACTTTTCTATTCTCAAGTGATCTAATTTTCATTGCCTTCAAAGCGCAACATATTCTATATTTTAGGATCTTTTTTTGATACAATTGCTTCCTCCAAAATTTGGGTCTTCACACAAGATTCTCTATTTGAGTGCTCTTATTTTCGTCTCTGTAAGAATCCCTTAAATTTTTATAATTTAGTAAGTTTTGATAAAGTTCATTGCCTCTTATAAGAAAAGCTGTTAAAAAAGTTTATTCTTTAGTTTTCTGATTTTCGTTATATAAGTTCATTGATTCTTTATATTTTAAAAATTTGTTGGAAAAAGATTGCATCTTTCAATAATAGATTTCCAAAAAAATGTTTTTGAGTCTTCTTATTTTGTTTAGTTTCACAATATAATGATATTCCAAACTTATAAAAGCTTCCGAAAAAATTTAAAAATAAGTTCCGAACCAAAGATCATATTTCTAAATGCTCTAATTTCCAATCTTTTCAAAATATTAAGTTTAAATTTATTTTTGAAAGGTCTTATAAAAATTATTAATTCTTTAAAAACATTCCAAACAACTTTTCTATTCTCAAGTGATCTAATTTTCATTGCTTTCAAAGCGCAACATATTCAATTTTTTAGGATCATTTTTTGATACGATTGCTTCCTCCAAAAATTGGGTCTTCACACAAGATTCTATTTTTGAGTGCTCTTATTCTCGTCTCTCTCAAAATCCCCTAATTTTTTATACTTTAGTAGGTTTTCATAAAGTTCATTGCTTCATATAAGAAAAGCAGTAAAAAAAGCTTATTCATTACTTTTCTGATTCTCGTTATGTAAGTTCCTTGATGCTTTATACTTTTCAAATTTTGTTGAAAAAATATACCTTCTTTCAGTAATAGATTTCCCAAAAAACTATTTTTGAGTCCTCATGTTTTCTTGGGTTACACAATACGATGATATTGCATTTTTTAATTTTTTATAAAAAAATTTAAAAACAAGATCCGAACAAATGGTTATATTTCTAAATGCTCTAATTTCCAATACTTGCAAAATACAATATTTAAATTTATTTTTGAAAGCTCTATGAAAAATTTTACTTCTTTTAAACATTCCAAAAAACTTTTATTTTCTGAAGTGATCTGATATCCATTGCTTTCGAAACGAAATGTTTTCTATATTTTAGGATCCTTTATGATACGATTGCTTCCTCCAAAAATTGAGTCTCTACAAAAATTTATATTTTTGAGTGCTTTTATTTTAGTCTCTCTCAAAATCCACTATTTTTTTATACTTGTATGTTTTGATAAACTTCATTGCTTTCTATAAAAATAGCTGTAACAAAAGGTATATTTTTTTTAATTTTTCTGATTTTCGTTAAATAAGTTTATTGATGCTTTATATTTTTAAAATTAAGTTTAAAAAAGATTGTTACATTCAATATCAGATTTGCAAAAAATGTTTTTTGGTTTCTCCATTTTTTCCTTGGTTACACATTACAATGATTTTACATAATTTATGAACGTTCGAAAAAATTTTTTAAAATAAACTCCGATTAAGAGGTTATATTTCTGAGTGCTCTAATTCTCAATACTTTCATAATACATGGTTTATCTATATTTTTCAAAGTATATGAAAATAAATTATTTCCTTAAAAGCATTCCAAAAAACTTTTCTATTCGGAAGTCGCCTAATTTCAATTGTTTTCAAAACGAAACATTTTCTATATTTTAGGATCATTTTTGCTACGATTGCTTCCTTCAGAAATTGAATCTCCACAAAAGATAATATTTTTGAGTGTTCTTATTCTCGTCTCTCTCAAAATCCGTAACATTTTATACTTTAGTAGGTGTTCATAAATTTCATTAATTCATATAAAAAAACCTGTAAAAAGTTTATTCATTAGTTTTCCTATTTTCGTTATATAAATTCATTGACGCTTTATATTTTTAAAATATTGTTGAAAAATGATTGCTTTTTTCAGTAGTAGATTTCCAAAAAAAATATTTTTGAGTCCTCTTATTTTCTTTGGTTACACAACACTTTCATATTCGAAAATTTAAGGAGCTTCCGAAGAACACTTAAAAATAAATTCCCGCCAAAAGATTATATTTCTAAATGCTCTAATTATCAACACTTTAAAAATACAATGTTTAAATTTATTTTTAAAGTCTATGAAAAACTTTTTCTTTAAAAACATTCCAAAAAAATTTCTCTCTTTTGAAGTGATCTAATTTCCATTGTTTTCAAAACGAAACGTTTTCTATATTTTAGGATCCTTTTTGATATGATCGCGTCCTCAAAAAATTGAGTCTCCACGAAAGATTCTACTTTTGAGTGCTCTTATTTTCGTCTCTCTCACAATCCATTAATTTTTTATACTTCAGTATGTTTTGATAAACTTCATTGTTTTCTATAAAAATAGCTCTAACAAAAGGTTTATTCTATAGTTTCCTGATTTTCGTTATATAACTTCATTGATGCTTTATATTTTAAAAATGTTGTTGAAAAAAGACTCCTTCTTTCAGTAATAGATTTCCAAAAAATATTTTTGAGTCCTCATATTTTCTTTGGTTACACGATACGATGATATTCCAAATATTTAGGAGCTTTCAGGAAAAATTTAAAAATAAGTTCCGAACAAAAGACTATATTTCTAAATGCTCTAATTTCCAGTATTTTCAAAATATAAAGTTTAAATTTATTTTCGAGAGCTCTTATAAAAATATTAATTCTTTAAAAACATTCCAAACATTGGGTCTTCACACAAGATTCTATATTTGAGTGCTGTTATTTTCGTCTCTGTAAAAACCCGTTAATTTTTTATAATTTAGTAGGTTTTGATAAAGTTCATTGCCTCCTATAAGAAAAGCTGTAAAAAAGTTTATTATTTAGTTTTCTGATTCTCGTTATATATGTTCATTGATTCTTTATATTTTAAAAATTTGTTGGAAAAAGATTTTATCTTTCAGTAATAGATTTGCAAAAAAAAATATTTTTGAGTCTTCTTATTTTCTTTAGTTTCACAATATAATGATATTCCAAACTTTTAAAAGCTTTAGAAAAAAAATTTGAAATTAAGTTACGAACAAAATATTATATTTCTAATTGCTCTAATTTACAATACTTTCAAAATACAATGTTTTAATTTATTATTGAACGCTCTATGAAAAATTTTTACTTCTTTAAAAACATTCCAAAGAACTTTTCTCTTCTAAAGTGATCTAATTTCAATTGCTTTCAAGAAGAAATGTTTTCTATATACTAGGATCCTTTTTCGTACGATTGCTTCCTCCGAAAATTGAGTCTCCGCAAAACATTCTATTTTTAATTGCTCTTATTTTCGTCTCTCTCAAAATCCATTAAATTTTTACACTTTAGTAAGTTTTGAAACATTTCATTGCTTGCTGTAAAAATAGCTGTAACAAAAGGTTTATTCTTTAGTTTTCTGATTTTCGTTATATAAGTTAATTGTTGTTTTATATTTTTAAAATATTGTTGAAAAAGATTGCTTTTTTTAGTACTAGATTTCCAAAAAAATTATTTTTGGTTCCTTTTTTCTTTTGCTACAAAACACTTTCATATTCCAATTTTTTAGGGGCTTTCGAGAAAAATTAAAAATAAATTGCCAACAAAATATTATATTTCTAAATGCCTAATTTCCAATACTTTCAAAATACAAATTTTAAATTTACTTTTGAAAGCAGTTTAAAAAATTTTTATTTTAAAAACATTCCAAAAAAACTTCTCTCTTCTGAAGTGATCTAATTTCCGCTGCTTTCAAAACGAAACTTTTTCTATATTTAGGGTCATTTTTGATACGATTGCTTCCTCTAAAAATTGTCTCCACAAAATATTCTATTTTTGAGTGCTCTTATTTTCGTCTCCCTCAAAATTCATTAATTTTTTATACTTTAGTATGTTTTCATAAACTTCATTGCTTTCTATAAAAATAGCTGTAACAAAAGGTTTTTTCTTTAGTTTTCTGATTTTCGTTATGTAAGTTCATTGATGCTTTATATTTTTAAAATTTTGTTGAAAAAAGATAGCTTTTTCAGTAGTAGATTTCCAAAAAAATCTATTTTTGAGTGCTCTTATTTTCTTTGGTAACACAATACTTTCATATTGCAAATTTTTAATAGCTTCCGAAAAACACTTAGAAAGAAGTTTCAAAAAAATATTATATATCTGACTGCTCTAATTTCCAACATTTTAAAAATACAACTTTTAAATTTATATTTGAAAGCTCTAAAAATATTATTATTTCTTTAAAAACATTCCAAAAAACTTTTCTATTCGAAAGTTGTCTAATTTCCGTTGCTTTCAAAACGAAACATTTTCTATATTTTAGGATTTTTTGAAATGATTGCTTCCTCCAAAAGTTGAGCCTCGACGAAAGATTTTATTTTTCAGTGCTCTTAATTTCGGCTCTCTCAAAATCCATTAATTTTTTATACTTAATATGTTTTGAGAAACTTCATTCCTTTCTATAAAAATAGCTATAACAAAAGGTATATTTTTTAATTTTTCTGATTTTCGTTAAATAAGTTTATTGATGCTTTACATTTTTAAAATTAAGTTTAAAAAAGATTGTTACCTTCAATATGAGATTTCCAAAAAATGTTTTTTGGTTTCTCCATTTTTTCCTTGGTTACACATTACAATGATTTTACATATTTTATGAACTTTCGAAAAATTTTTTATAATAAACTCCGATTAAGAGGTTATATTTCTGTTGCTCTAATTTTCAATACTTTCATAATACATGGTTTATCTATATTTTTCAAAGTATATGAAAATAAATTATTTCCTTAAAAGCATTCCAAAAAACTTTTCTATTCGGAAGTCGCCTAATTTCAATGGTTTTCAAAACGAAACATTTTCTATATTTTAGGATCATTTTTGCTACGATTGCTTCCTTCAAAAATTGAATCTCGACAAAAGATTATATTTTTGAGTGTTCTTATTCTCGTCTCTCTCAAAATCCGTAACATTTTATACTTTAGTAGGTGTTCATAAATTTCATTACTTCATATAAGAAAAGCTGTAAAAAGTTTATTCATTAGTTTTCTTATTTTCGTTATATAAGTTCATTGACGCTTTATATTTTTAAAATATTGTTGAAAAAGGATTGCTTCTTTCAGTAGTAGATTTCCAAAAAAATCTATTTTTGATTAATCTTATTTTCTTTGGTTACACAATACGATGACATTCAAAATTATTAAGAGCTTTCGAAAATAAACTTAAAAATAAGTTCCTAACTAAAGGTTACATTTGTGAATGCGCTAATTATCAATACTTTCAAAATAAAATATTTAAATTTATTTTTGAAAGCTCTATGTAAAAATTTACTTATTTGAAAACATTCCGAAAAACTTGTTCTTTCTGAAATGATCTAATTTCCATTGCTTTCAAAACGAAACTTTTCTATATTTTAGGATCCTTTTTGATACGATTGCTTCCTCTAAAATTTGAGACTCACCAAAAGATTCTATTTTTGAGTGCTCTTATTTTCGTCTCTCTCAAAATCCACTAATTTTTTATACTTTAGTAGGTTTTCATAAAGTTCATTGCTTCATATTAGAAAAGCAGTAAAAAAGTTTATTCATTACTTTTCTGATTTTCGTTATATAAAATCGATGATGTTTTATATTTTTAAAATGTTGTTGAAAAAATACTCTTTCTTTCAGTAATAGATTTCCCAAAAAATATTTTTGAGTCCTCATATTTTTTAAGTTACACAATACGATGATATTGCATTTTATTAATTTAAAAAAATATAAAAATAAGCTCCGGACAATTTATAATATTTCTAAATGCTCTAATTTACAATACTTTCAAAATACAATGTTCATTCATTAGTTTTCTTCTTTTGTTATATAAGTTTATTGATGCTTTATATTTTTAAAATATGGTTGAAAAAATTGCTTCTTTCAGTAGTAGATTTCCAAGAAAATTTATTTTTGAGTCCTCTTATTTTCTTTGGTTACACAATACTTTCATACTCAAATTTTTAGAAGCTTTTGAAAAAATCTAACAAATAAGTTCCCAACAAAATATTATATGTCTAAATGCTCTAATTTCCAATACTTTCAAAATACAATGTTCAAATTTATTTGTGAAAGCTCTATGAAAAATTTTTACTTCTTTAAAAACATTCCAAAGAACTTTTCTCTTCTAAAGTGATCTAATTTCAACTGCTTTCAAGAAGAAATGTTTTCTATATACTAGGATCCTTTTTGGTACGATTGCTTCCTCCGAAAATTGAGTCTCCGCAAAACATTCTATTTTTAATTGCTCTTATTTTCGTCTCTCTCAAAATCCATTAATTTTTTACACTTTAGTAAGTTTTGAAACATTTCATTGCTTGCTGTAAAAATAGCTGTAACAAAAGGTTTATTCTTTAGTTTTCTGATTTTCGTTATATAAGTTAATTGTTGTTTTATATTTTTAAAATATTGTTGAAAAAGATTGCTTTTTTTAGTACTAGATTTCCAAAAAAATTATTTTTGGTTCCTTTTTTCTTTTGCTACAAAACACTTTCATATTCCAATTTTTTAGGGGCTTTCGAGAAAAATTAAAAATAAATTGCCAACAAAATATTATATTTCTAAATGCCTAATTTCCAATACTTTCAAAATACAAATTTTAAATTTACTTTTGAAAGCAGTTTAAAAAATTTTTATTTTAAAAACATTCCAAAAAAACTTCTCTCTTCTGAAGTGATCTAATTTCCGCTGCTTTCAAAACGATACTTTTTCTATATTTAGGGTCATTTTTGATACGATTGCTTCCTCTAAAAATTGTCTCCACAAAATATTCTATTTTTGAGTGCTCTTATTTTCGTCTCCCTCAAAATTCATTAATTTTTTATACTTTAGTATGTTTTCATAAACTTCATTGCTTTCTATAAAAATAGCTGTAACAAAAGGTTTTTTCTTTAGTTTTCTGATTTTCGTTATGTAAGTTCATTGATGCTTTATATTTTTAAAATTTTGTTGAAAAAAGATAGCTTTTTCAGTAGTAGATTTCCAAAAAAATCTATTTTTGAGTGCTCTTATTTTCTTTGGTAACACAATACTTTCATATTGCAAATTTTTAATAGCTTCCGAAAAACACTTAGAAAGAAGTTTCAAAAAAATATTATATATCTGACTGCTCTAATTTCCAACATTTTAAAAATACAACTTTTAAATTTATATTTGAAAGCTCTAAAAATATTATTATTGAATAATTGAGTTTTCAAAAATTGAGTTTTCACACAAGATTCTATATTTGAGTGCTCTTATTTTCGTCTGTGTAAAAATCCGTTAATTTTTTGTACTTTAGTAGATTTTTTGATAAAGTTCATTGCTTAGTATAAGAGTAGCTGTAAAAAAATTTAATCTTTAGTTTTCTAATTTTCGTTATATAAGTTCGTTGATGCTTTATATTTTAAAAATATTGTTGAGAAAAGATTGCTTTCTTCAGTAATATATTTCGAAAAAAATTTCTTTGAATCTTCTTATTTTCTTTGGTTACACAATACATTCATATTCAAGATTTTTAGGATCTTTCGAAAAAAACTGAAAAATAAATTCCCAACAAAAGATTATATATGTGAATGCTCTAATTTACAATACTTTCAAATTACAATGTCTAAATTTACTTTTGAAAGCTCTATAAATAATTTCTACTTCTTTAAAAACATTCCAAGAAACTTCTCTGGTAAAGTGGTCTAATTTCCATTCCTTTCTAAACGAAACGTTTTTTTATTATAGGATCCTTTTTTATAGGTTTGGCTTCTCCAAGAATTGAATCTCCACAAAATTCTATTTTTGAGTGCCACTATTTTCGTCTCTCTCAAAATCCGTTAATTTTTTTATACTTTAGAAGGTTTTCATAAAGTTCATTGTTTCATATAAGAAAAGCAGTAAAAAAAGATTATTCATTACTTTTCTGAATTTCGTTACATAAGTTCATTGATGCTTTATATTTTTTAAATTTTGTTGAAAAAGGAATGCTTCTTTCAGTAGTTGATTACCAGAAAAAATATTTTTGAGCCCTCTTATTTTGTTTGGTTACACAATATTTCATATTCCAAATTTCTGTGATCTCTCTCAAAATCCGTTTGTTTTTTATGCTTTAGAAGGTTTTCATAAATTGCATTGCCTCATAAAAAAGCGGTAAAAAGGCTTATTCATTAGTTTTCTGATTTTCATTATATAAATTCGATGATGCTTTATATTTTTAAAATATTGTTGAAAAAGAATTGCTTCTTTCAGTAGTAGATTTCCAAAAAAAATATTTTTGAGTCCTCTTATTTTCTTTGGTTACACAACACTTTCATATTCGAAAATTTAAGGAGCTTCCGAAGAACACTTAAAAATAAGTTCCCGCCAAAAGATTATATTTCTAAATGCTCTAATTATCAACACTTTAAAAATACAATGTTTAAATTTATTTTTAAAGTCTATGAAAAACTTTTTCTTTAAAAACATTCCAAAAAGATTTCTCTCTTTTGAAGTGATCTAATTTCCATTGTTTTCAAAACGAAACGTTTTCTATATTTTAGGATCCTTTTTGATATGATTGCATCCTCAAAAAATTGAGTCTCCACGAAAGATTCTACTTTTGAGTGCTCTTATTTTCGTCTGTCTCACAATCCATTAATTTTTTATACTTCAGTATGTTTTGATAAACTTCATTGTTTTCTATAAAAATAGCTCTAACAAAAGGTTTATTCTATAGTTTCCTGATTTTCGTTATATAACTTCATTTATGCTTTATATTTTAAAAATGTTGTTGAAAAAAGACTCCTTCTTTCAGTAATAGATTTCCAAAAAAATATTTTTGAATCCTCATATTTTCTTTGGTTACACGATACGATGATATTCCAAATATTTAGGAGCTTTCAGGAAAAATTTAAAAATAAGTTCCGAACAAAAGACTATATTTCTAAATGCTCTAATTTCCAGTATTTTCAAAATATAAAGTTTAAATTTATTTTCGAGAGCTCTTATAAAAATATTAATTCTTTAAAAACATTCCAAACATTGGGTCTTCACACAAGATTCTATATTTGAGTGCTGTTATTTTCGTCTCTGTAAAAACCCGTTAATTTTTTATAATTTAGTAGGTTTTGATAAAGTTCATTGCCTCCTATAAGAAAAGCTGTAAAAAAGTTTATTATTTAGTTTTCTGATTCTCGTTATATATGTTCATTGATTCTTTATATTTTAAAAATTTGTTGGAAAAAGATTTCATCTTTCAGTAATAGATTTGCAAAAAAAATATTTTTGAGTCTTCTTATTTTCTTTAGTTTCACAATATAATGATATTCCAAACTTTTAAAAGCTTTCGAAGAAAAATTTAAAATTAAGTTACGAACAAAATTTATATTTCTAATTGCTCTAATTTACAATACTTTCAAAATACAATGTTTTAATTTATTATTGAACGCTCTATGAGAAATTTTTACTTCTTTAAAAACATTCCAAAGAACTTTTCTCTTCTAAAGTGATCTAATTTCAATTGCTTTCAAGAAGAAATGTTTTCTATATACTAGGATCCTTTTTCGTACGATTGCTTCCTCCGAAAATTGAGTCTCCGCAAAACATTCTATTTTTAATTGCTCTTATTTTCGTCTCTCTCAAAATCCATTAATTTTGTACACTTTAGTAAGTTTTGAAACATTTCATTGCTTGCTGTAAAAATAGCTGTAACAAAAGGTTTATTCTTTAGTTTTCTGATTTTCGTTATATAAGTTAATTGTTGTTTTATATTTTTAAAATATTGTTGAAAAGGATTGCTTTTTTCAGTACTAGATTTCCAAAAAAATTATTTTTGGTTCCTTTTTTCTTTTGCTACAAAACACTTTCATATTCCAATTTTTTAGGGAATTTCGAGAAAAATTAAAAATAAATTGCCAACAAAATATTATATTTCTAAATACCTAATTTCCAATACTTTCAAAATACAAATTTTAAATTTACTTTTGAAAGCAGTTTAAAAAATTTTTATTTTAAAAACATTCCAAAAAAACTTCTCTCTTCTGAAGTGATCTAATTTCCGCTGCTTTCAAAACGAAACTTTTTCTATATTTAGGGTCATTTTTGATACGATTGCTTCCTCTAAAAATTGTCTCCACAAAATATTCTATTTTTGAGTGCTCTTATTTTCGTCTCCCTCAAAATTCATTAATTTTTTATACTTTAGTATGTTTTCATAAACTTCATTGCTTTCTATAAAAATAGCTGCAACAAAAGGTTTTTTCTTTAGTTTTCTGATTTTCGTTATGTAAATTCATTGATGCTTTATATTTTTAAAATTTTGTTGAAAAAAGATAGCTTTTTCAGTAGTAGATTTCCAAAAAATCTATTTTTGAGTGCTCTTATTTTCTTTGGTAACACAATACTTTCATATTGCAAATTTTTAATAGCTTCCGAAAAACACTTAGAAAGAAGTTTCAAAAAATATTATATATCTGACTGCTCTAATTTCCAACATTTTAAAAATACAACTTTTAAATTTATATTTGAAAGCTCTAAAAATATTATTATTTCTTTAAAAACATTCCAAAAAACTTTTCTATTCGAAAGTTGTCTAATTTCCGTTGCTTTCAAAACGAAACATTTTCTATATTTTAGGATTTTTTGAAATGATTGCTTCCTCCAAAAGTTGAGCCTCGACAAAAGATTTTATTTTTCAGTGCTCTTAATTTCGGCTCTCTCAAAATCCATTAATTTTTTATACTTTAGTATGTTTTGATAAACTTCATTCCTTTCTATAAAAATAGCTGTAACAAAAGGTATATTTTTTTAATTTTTCTGATTTTCGTTAAATAAGTTTATTGATGCTTTACATTTTTAAAATTAAGTTTAAAAAAGATTGTTACCTTCAATATCAGATTTCCAAAAAATGTTTTTTGGTTTCTCCATTTTTTCCTTGGTTACACATTACAATGATTTTACATATTTTATGAACTTTCGAAAAATTTTTTTAAAATAAACTCCAATTAAGAGGTTATATTTCTGAGTGCTCTAATTTTCAATACTTGCATAATACATGGTCTATCTATATTTTTCAAAGTATATGAAAATATATTATTTCCTTAAAAGCATTCCAAAAAACTTTTCTATTCGGAAGTCGCCTAATTTCAATGGTTTTCAAAACGAAACATTTTCTATATTTTAGGATCATTTTTGCTACGATTGCTTCCTTCAAAAATTGAATCTCCACAAAAGATTATATTTTTGAGTGTTCTTATTCTCGTCTCTCTCAAAATCCGTAACATTTTATACTTTAGTAGGTGTTCATAAATTTCATTACTTCATATAAGAAAAGCTGTAAAAAGTTTATTCATTAGTTTTCTTATTTTCGTTATATAAGTTCATTGACGCTTTATATTTTTAAAATATTGTTGAAAAAGGATTGCTTCTTTCAGTAGTAGATTTCCAAAAAAATCTATTTTTGATTAATCTTATTTTCTTTGGTTACACAATACGATGACATTCAAAATTATTAAGAGCTTTCGAAAATAAACTTAAAAATAAGTTCCTAACTAAAGGTTACATTTGTGAATGCGCTAATTATCAATACTTTCAAAATAAAATATTTAAATTTATTTTTGAAAGCTCTATGTAAAAATTTACTTATTTGAAAACATTCCGAAAAACTTGTTTTTTCTGAAATGATCTAATTTCCATTGCTTTCAAAACGAAACTTTTCTATATTTTAGGATCCTTTTTGATACGATTGCTTCCTCTAAAATTTGAGTCTCACCAAAAGATTCTATTTTTGAGTGCTCTTATTTTCGTCTCTCTCAAAATCCACTAATTTTTTATACTTTAGTAGGTTTTCATAAAGTTCATTGCTTCATATTAGAAAAGCAGTAAAAAAGTTTATTCATTACTTTTCTGATTTTCGTTATATAAAATCGATGATGTTTTATATTTTTAAAATGTTGTTGAAAAAATACTCTTTCTTTCAGTAATAGATTTCCCAAAAAATATTTTTGAGTCCTCATATTTTTTAAGTTACACAATACGATGATATTGCATTTTTTTAATTTAAAAAAATATAAAAATAAGCTCCGGACAATTTATAATATTTCTAAATGCTCTAATTTACAATACTTTCAAAATACAATGTTCATTCATTAGTTTTCTTCTTTTGTTATATAAGTTTATTGATGCTTTATATTTTTAAAATATGGTTGAAAAAATTGCTTCTTTCAGTAGTAGATTTCCAAAAAAATTTATTTTTGAGTCCTCTTATTTTCTTTGGTTACACAATACTTTCATACTCAAATTTTTAGAAGCTTTTGAAAAATCTAACAAATAAGTTCCCAACAAAATATTATATGTCTAAATGCTCTAATTTCCAATACTTTCAAAATACAATGTTTAAATTTATTTGTGAAAGCTCTATGAAAAATTTTACTTCTTTCAAAACATTCCAAAAAACTTTCCTTTTCTGAAGTGATCTGATCTCCATTGCTTTCAAACGAAACCTTTTCTATATTTTATGATCCTTTTTGATACGATTGCTTCCTCCAAAAATTGAGTCTCTACAAAAGATTCTATTTTTGAGTGCTCTTATTTTCGTCTCTCTCAAAATCCACTAATTTTTGTACTTTAGTAGGTTTTCATAAAGTTCATTGCTTCATATTAGAAAAGCAGTAAAAAAGTTTATTCATTACTTTTCTGATTTTCGTTATATAAATTTGATGATGTTTTATATTTTTAAAATATTGTTGAAAAAATACACCTTCTTTCAGTAATAGATTTCCCAAAATACTATTTTTGAGTCCTCATATTTTTTAAGTTACACAATACGATGATATTGCATTTTTTTAATTTAAAAAAAATAAAAATAAGCTCCGGACAATTTATAATATTTCTAAATGCTCTAATTTACAATACTTTCAAAATACAATGTTTAAATTTATTTTTAAAGGCTCTAATAAAAATTATTACTTCTTTAAAAACATTCCAAACAACTTTTCTATTCTCAAGTAATCTAATTTCCATTGCTTTCAAAGCGAAACATATTCTATATTTAAGGATCCTTTTTGATACGATTGCTTCCTCCAATAATTGAGTTTTCACACAAGATTCTATATTTGAGTGCTCTTATTTTCGTCTGTGTAAAAATCCGTTAATTTTTTGTACTTTAGTAGATTTTTTGATAAAGTTCATTGCTTAGTATAAGAGTAGCTGTAAAAAAATTTAATCTTTAGTTTTCTAATTTTCGTTATATAAGTTCGTTGATGCTTTATATTTTAAAAATATTGTTGAAAAAAGATTGCTTTCTTCAGTAATATATTTCGAAAAAAATTTCTTTGAATCTTCTTATTTTCTTTGGTTACACAATACATTCATATTCAAGATTTTTAGGATCTTTCGAAAAAAACTGAAAAATAAATTCCCAACAAAAGATTATATATGTGAATGCTCTAATTTACAATACTTTCAAATTACAATGTTTAAATTTACTTTTGAAAGCTCTATAAATAATTTCTACTTCTTTAAAAACATTCCAAGAAACTTCTCTGGTAAAGTGATCTAATTTCCATTCCTTTCTAAACGAAACGTTTTTTTATTATAGGATCCTTTTTTATAGGTTTGGCTTCTCCAAGAATTGAATCTCCACAAAATTCTATTTTTGAGTGCCACTATTTTCGTCTCTCTCAAAATCCGTTAATTTTTTTATACTTTAGAAGGTTTTCATAAAGTTCATTGCTTCATATAAGAAAAGCAGTAAAAAAAGATTATTCATTACTTTTCTGAATTTCGTTACATAAGTTCATTGATGCTTTATATTTTTTAAATTTTGTTGAAAAAGGAATGCTTCTTTCAGTAGTTGATTACCAGAAAAAATATTTTTGAGCCCTCTTATTTTGTTTGGTTACACAATATTTCATATTCCAAATTTCTGTGATCTCTCTCAAAATCCGTTTGTTTTTTATGCTTTAGAAGGTTTTCATAAATTGCATTGCCTCATAAAAAAGCGGTAAAAAGGCTTATTCATTAGTTTTCTGATTTTCATTATATAAATTCGATGATGCTTTATATTTTTAAAATATTGTTGAAAAAGGATTGCTTCTTTCAGTAGTAGATTTCCAAAAAAAATATTTTTGAGTCCTCTTATTTTCTTTGGTTACACAACACTTTCATATTCGAAAATTTAAGGAGCTTCCGAAGAACACTTAAAAATAAGTTCCCGCCAAAAGATTATATTTCTAAATGCTCTAATTATCAACACTTTAAAAATACAATGTTTAAATTTATTTTTAAAGTCTATGAAAAACTTTTTCTTTAAAAACATTCCAAAAAGATTTCTCTCTTTTGAAGTGATCTAATTTCCATTGTTTTCAAAACGAAACGTTTTCTATATTTTAGGATCCTTTTTGATATGATTGCATCCTCAAAAAATTGAGTCTCCACGAAAGATTCTACTTTTGAGTGCTCTTATTTTCGTCTGTCTCACAATCCATTAATTTTTTATACTTCAGTATGTTTTGATAAACTTCATTGTTTTCTATAAAAATAGCTCTAACAAAAGGTTTATTCTATAGTTTCCTGATTTTCGTTATATAACTTCATTTATGCTTTATATTTTAAAAATGTTGTTGAAAAAAGACTCCTTCTTTCAGTAATAGATTTCCAAAAAAATATTTTTGAATCCTCATATTTTCTTTGGTTACACGATACGATGATATTCCAAATATTTAGGAGCTTTCAGGAAAAATTTAAAAATAAGTTCCGAACAAAAGACTATATTTCTAAATGCTCTAATTTCCAGTATTTTCAAAATATAAAGTTTAAATTTATTTTCGAGAGCTCTTATAAAAATATTAATTCTTTAAAAACATTCCAAACATTGGGTCTTCACACAAGATTCTATATTTGAGTGCTGTTATTTTCGTCTCTGTAAAAACCCGTTAATTTTTTATAATTTAGTAGGTTTTGATAAAGTTCATTGCCTCCTATAAGAAAAGCTGTAAAAAAGTTTATTATTTAGTTTTCTGATTCTCGTTATATATGTTCATTGATTCTTTATATTTTAAAAATTTGTTGGAAAAAGATTTCATCTTTCAGTAATAGATTTGATAAAAAAAAATATTTTTGAGTCTTCTTATTTTCTTTAGTTTCACAATATAATGATATTCCAAACTTTTAAAAGCTTTCGAAAAAAAATTTAAAATTAAGTTACGAACAAAATATTATATTTCTAATTGCTCTAATTTACAATACTTAAAAAATACAATGTTTTAATTTATTATTGAACGCTCTATGAGAAATTTTTACTTCTTTAAAAATATTCCAAAGAACTTTTCTCTTCTAAAGTGATCTAATTTCAATTGCTTTCAAGAAGAAATGTTTTCTATATACTAGGAACCTTTTTCGTACGATTGCTTCCTCCGAAAATTGAGTCTCCGCAAAACATTCTATTTTTAATTGCTCTTATTTTCGTCTCTCTCAAAATCCATTAATTTTTTACACTTTAGTAAGTTTTGAAACATTTCATTGCTTGCTGTAAAAATAGCTGTAACAAAAGGTTTATTCTTTAGTTTTCTGATTTTCGTTATATAAGTTAATTGTTGTTTTATATTTTTAAAATATTGTTGAAAAAGATTGCTTTTTTCAGTACTAGATTTCCAAAAAAATTATTTTTGGTTCCTTTTTTCTTTTGCTACAAAACACTTTCATATTCCAATTTTTTAGGGGATTTCGAGAAAAATTAAAAATAAATTGCCAACAAAATATTATATTTCTAAATGCCTAATTTCCAATACTTTCAAAATACAAATTTTAAATTTACTTTTGAAAGCAGTTTAAAAAATTTTTATTTTAAAAACATTCCAAAAAAACTTCTCTCTTCTGAAGTGATCTAATTTCCGCTGCTTTCAAAACGAAACTTTTTCTATATTTAGGGTCATTTTTGATACGATTGCTTCCTCTAAAAATTGTCTCCACAAAATATTCTATTTTTGAGTGCTCTTATTTTCGTCTCCCTCAAAATTCATTAATTTTTTATACTTTAGTATGTTTTCATAAACTTCATTGCTTTCTATAAAAATAGCTGTAACAAAAGGTTTTTTCTTTAGTTTTCTGATTTTCGTTATGTAAATTCATTGATGCTTTATATTTTTAAAATTTTGTTGAAAAAAGATAGCTTTTTCAGTAGTAGATTTCCAAAAAAATCTATTTTTGAGTGCTCTTATTTTCTTTGGTAACAGAATACTTTCATATTGCAAATTTTTAATAGCTTCCGAAAAACACTTAGAAAGAAGTTTCAAAAAAATATTATATATCTGACTGCTCTAATTTCCAACATTTTAAAAATACAACTTTTAAATTTATATTTGAAAGCTCTAAAAATATTATTATTTCTTTAAAAACATTCCAAAAAACTTTTCTATTCGAAAGTTGTCTAATTTCCGTTGCTTTCCAAACGAAACATTTTCTATATTTTAGGATTTTTTGAAATGATTGCTTCCTCCAAAAGTTGAGCCTCCACAAAAGATTTTATTTTTCAGTGCTCTTAATTTCGGCTCTCTCAAAATCCATTAATTTTTTATACTTTAGTATGTTTTGATAAACTTCATTCCTTTCTATAAAAATAGCTGTAACAAAAGGTATATTTTTTTAATTTTTCTGATTTTCGTTAAATAAGTTTATTGATGCTTTACATTTTTAAAATTAAGTTTAAAAAAGATTGTTACCTTCAATATCAGATTTCCAAAAAATGTTTTTTGGTTTCTCCATTTTTTCCTTGGTTACACATTACAATGATTTTACATATTTTATGAACTTTCGAAAAATTTTTTTTAAAATAAACTCCGATTAAGAGGTTATATTTCTGAGTGCTCTAATTTTCAATACTTTCATAATACATGGTTTATCTATATTTTTCAAAGTATATGAAAATAAATTATTTCCTTAAAAGCATTCCAAAAAAATTTTCTATTCGGAAGTCGCCTAATTTCAATGGTTTTCAAAACGAAACATTTTCTATATTTTAGGATCATTTTTGCTACGATTGCTTCCTTCAAAAATTGAATCTCCACAAAAGATTATATTTTTGAGTGTTCTTATTCTCGTCTCTCTCAAAATCCGTAACATTTTATACTTTAGTAGGTGTTCATAAATTTCATTACTTCATATAAGAAAAGCTGTAAAAAGGTTATTCATTAGTTTTCTTATTTTCGTTATATAAGTTCATTGACGCTTTATATTTTTAAAATATTGTTGAAAAAAGATTGCTTCTTTCAGTAGTAGATTTCCAAAAAAATCTATTTTTGATTAATCTTATTTTCTTTGGTTACACAATACGATGACATTCCAAATTATTAAGAGCTTTCGAAAATAAACTTAAAAATAAGTTCCTAACTAAAGGTTACATTTGTGAATGCGCTAATTATCAATACTTTCAAAATAAAATATTTAAATTTATTTTTGAAAGCTCTATGTAAAAATTTACTTATTTGAAAACATTCCGAAAAACTTGTTTTTTCTGAAATGATCTAATTTCCATTGCTTTCAAAACGAAACTTTTCTATATTTTAGGATCCTTTTTGATACGATTGCTTCCTCTAAAATTTGAGTCTCACCAAAAGATTCTATTTTTGAGTGCTCTTATTTTCGTCTCTCTCAAAATCCACTAATTTTTTATACTTTAGTAGGTTTTCATAAAGTTCATTGCCTCATATTAGAAAAGCAGTAAAAAAGTTTATTCATTACTTTTCTGATTTTCGTTATATAAAATCGATGATGTTTTATATTTTTAAAATGTTGTTGAAAAAATACTCTTTCTTTCAGTCATAGATTTCCCAAAAAATATTTTTGAGTCCTCATATTTTTTAAGTTACACAATACGATGATATTGCATTTTTTAATTTAAAAAAATATAAAAATAAGCTCCGAACAATTTATAATATTTCTAAATGCTCTAATTTACAATACTTTCAAAATACAATGTTCATTCATTAGTTTTCTTCTTTTGTTATATAAGTTTATTGATGCTTTATATTTTTAAAATATGGTTGAAAAAATTGCTTCTTTCAGTAGTAGATTTCCAAGAAAATTTATTTTTGAGTCCTCTTATTTTCTTTGGTTACACAATACTTTCATACTCAAATTTTTAGAAGCTTTTGAAAAAATCTAACAAATAAGTTCCCAACAAAATATTATATGTCTAAATGCTCTAATTTCCAATACTTTCAAAATACAATGTTTAAATTTATTTGTGAAAGCTCTATGAAAAATTTTACTTCTTTCAAAACATTCCAAAAAACTTTCCTTTTCTGAAGTGATCTAATCTCCATTGCTTTCAAACGAAACCTTTTCTATATTTTATGATCCTTTTTGATACGATTGCTTCCTCCAAAAATTGAGTCTCTACAAAAGATTCTATTTTTGAGTGCTCTTATTTTCGTCTCTCTCAAAATCCACTAATTTTTGTACTTTAGTAGGTTTTCATAAAGTTCATTGCTTCATATTAGAAAAGCAGTAAAAAAAGTTTATTCATTACTTTTCTGATTTTCGTTATATAAATTTGATGATGTTTTATATTTTTAAAATATTGTTGAAAAAATACACCTTCTTTCAGTAATAGATTTCCCAAAATACTATTTTTGAGTCCTCATATTTTTTAAGTTACACAATACGATGATATTGCATTTTTTTAATTTAAAAAAAATAAAAATAAGCTCCGGACAATTTATAATATTTCTAAATGCCCTAATTTACAATACTTTCAAAATACAATGTTTAAATTTATTTTTAAAGGCTCTAATAAAAATTATTACTTCTTTAAAAACATTCCAAACAACTTTTCTATTCTCAAGTAATCTAATTTCCATTGCTTTCAAAGCGCAACATATTCTATATTTAAGGATCCTTTTTGATACGATTGCTTCCTCCAAAAATTGAGTTTTCACACAAGATTCTATATTTGAGTGCTCTTATTTTCGTCTGTGTAAAAATCCGTTAATTTTTTTGTACTTTAGTAGATTTTTTGATAAAGTTCATTGCTTAGTATAAGAGTAGCTGTAAAAAAATTTAATCTTTAGTTTTCTCATTTTCGTTATATAAGTTCGTTGATGCTTTATATTTTAAAAATATTGTTGAAAAAAGATTGCTTTCTTCAGTAATATATTTCGAAAAAAAATTCTTTGAATCTTCTTATTTTCTTTGGTTACACAATACATTCATATTCAAGATTTTTAGGATCTTTCGAAAAAAACTGAAAAATAAATTCCCAACAAAAGATTATATATGTGAATGCTCTAATTTACAATACTTTCAAATTACAATGTTTAAATTTACTTTTGAAAGCTCTATAAATAATTTCTACTTCTTTAAAAACATTCCAAGAAACTTCTCTGGTAAAGTGATCTAATTTCCATTCCTTTCTAAACGAAACGTTTTTTATTATAGGATCCTTTTTTATAGGTTTGGTTTCTCCAAGAATTGAATCTCCACAAAATTCTATTTTTGAGTGCCACTATTTTCGTCTCTCTCAAAATCCGTTAATTTTTTTATACTTTAGAAGTTTTTCATAAAGTTCATTGCTTCATATAAGAAAAGCAGTAAAAAAAGATTATTCATTACTTTTCTGAATTTCGTTACATATGTTCATTGATGCTTTATATTTTTTAAATTTTGTTGAAAAAGGAATGCTTCTTTCAGTAGTTGATTACCAGAAAAAATATTTTTGAGCCCTCTTATTTTGTTTGGTTACACAATATTTCATATTCCAAATTTCTGTGATCTCTCTCAAAATCCGTTTGTTTTTTATGCTTTAGAAGGTTTTCATAAATTGCATTGCCTCATAAAAAAGCGGTAAAAAAGCTTATTCATTAGTTTTCTGATTTTCATTATATAAATTCGATGATGCTTTATATTTTTAAAATATTGTTGAAAGAAATTGCTTCTTTCAGTAATAGATTTCCCAAAAAATTATTTTTGAGTCTTAATATTTTCCTGGGTTAAATACTACGATGATATTCCATTTTTTACGAGCTTTCGAAGAAAACTTAAAAATAAGTTCCGAACAAAAGATTTTATTTCTAAATGCTCTAGTTTCCAATATTTTCAAAATATAAAGTTTAAATTTATTTTTGAAAGCTCTTATAAAAATTATTAATTCTTTAAAAACATTCCAAACCACTTTTCTATTCTCAAGTGATCTAATTTTCATTGCCTTCAAAGCGCAACATATTCTATTTTTTAGGATCTTTTTTTTTGATACAATTGCTTCCTCCAAAATTTGGGTCTTCACACAAGATTCTCTATTTGAGTGCTCTTATTTTCGTCTCTGTAAGAATCCCTTAAATTTTTATAATTTAGTAAGTTTTGATAAAGTTCATTGCCTCCTATAAGAAAAGCTGTAAAAAAGTTTATTCTTTAGTTTTCTGATTTTCGTTATATAAGTTCATTGATTCTTTATATTTTAAAAATTTGTTGGAAAAAGATTGCATCTTTCAATAATAGATTTCCAAAAAAATGTTTTTGAGTCTTCTTATTTTGTTTAGTTTCACAATATAATGATATTCCAAACTTATAAAAGCTTCCGAAAAAATTTAAAAATAAGTTCCGAACCAAAGATCATATTTCTAAATGCTCAAATTTCCAATCTTTTCAAAATATTAAGTTTAAATTTATTTTTGAAAGGTCTTATAAAAATTATTAATTCTTTAAAAACATTCCAAACAACTTTTCTATTCTCAAGTGATCTAATTTTCATTGCTTTCAAAGCGCAACATATTCAATTTTTAGGATCATTTTTTGATACGATTGCTTCCTTCAAAAATTGGGTCTTCACACAAGATTCTATTTTTGAGTGCTCTTATTCTCGTCTCTCTCAAAATCCCCTAATTTTTTATATTTTAGTAGGTTTTCATAAAGTTCATTGCTTCATATAAGAAAAGCAGTAAAAAAAGCTTATTCATTACTTTTCTGATTCTCGTTATATAAGTTCCTTAATGCTTTATACTTTTAAAATTTTGTTGAAAAAATATACCTTCTTTCAGTAATAGATTTCCCAAAAAACTATTTTTGAGTCCTCATGTTTTCTTGGGTTACACAATACGATTATATTGCATTTTTTAAATTTTTGTAAAAAAATTTAAAAACAAGATCCGAACAAATGATTATATTTCTAAATGCTCTAATTTCCAATACTTGCTAAATACAATGTTTAAATTTATTTGTGAAAGCTCTATGAAAAATTTTACTTCTTTTAAAACATTCCAAAATACTTTCCTTTTCTGAAGTGATCTGATCTCCATTGCTTTCAAACGAAACCTTTTCTATATTTTATGATCCTTTTTGATACGATTGCTTCCTCCAAAAATTGAGTCTCTACAAAAGATTCTATTTTTGAGTGCTCTTATTTTCGTCTCTCTCAAAATCCACTAATTTTTGTACTTTAGTAGGTTTTCATAAAGTTCATTGCTTCATATTAGAAAAGCAGTAAAAAAAGTTTATTCATTACTTTTCTGATTTTCGTTATATAAATTTGATGATGTTTTATATTTTTAAAATATTGTTGAAAAAATACACCTTCTTTCAGTAATAGATTTCCCAAAATACTATTTTTGAGTCCTCATATTTTTTAAGTTACACAATACGATGATATTGCATTTTTTTAATTTAAAAAAAATAAAAATAAGCTCCGGACAATTTATAATATTTCTAAATGCCCTAATTTACAATACTTTCAAAATACAATGTTTAAATTTATTTTTAAAGGCTCTAATAAAAATTATTACTTCTTTAAAAACATTCCAAACAACTTTTCTATTCTCAAGTAATCTAATTTCCATTGCTTTCAAAGCGCAACATATTCTATATTTAAGGATCCTTTTTGATACGATTGCTTCCTCCAAAAATTGAGTTTTCACACAAGATTCTATATTTGAGTGCTCTTATTTTCGTCTGTGTAAAAATCCGTTAATTTTTTTGTACTTTAGTAGATTTTTTGATAAAGTTCATTGCTTAGTATAAGAGTAGCTGTAAAAAAATTTAATCTTTAGTTTTCTCATTTTCGTTATATAAGTTCGTTGATGCTTTATATTTTAAAAATATTGTTGAAAAAAGATTGCTTTCTTCAGTAATATATTTCGAAAAAAATTTCTTTGAATCTTCTTATTTTCTTTGGTTACACAATACATTCATATTCAAGATTTTTAGGATCTTTCGAAAAAAACTGAAAAATAAATTCCCAACAAAAGATTATATATGTGAATGCTCTAATTTACAATACTTTCAAATTACAATGTTTAAATTTACTTTTGAAAGCTCTATAAATAATTTCTACTTCTTTAAAAACATTCCAAGAAACTTCTCTGGTAAAGTGATCTAATTTCCATTCCTTTCTAAACGAAACGTTTTTTATTATAGGATCCTTTTTTATAGGTTTGGTTTCTCCAAGAATTGAATCTCCACAAAATTCTATTTTTGAGTGCCACTATTTTCGTCTCTCTCAAAATCCGTTAATTTTTTTATACTTTAGAAGGTTTTCATAAAGTTCATTGCTTCATATAAGAAAAGCAGTAAAAAAAGATTATTCATTACTTTTCTGAATTTCGTTACATAAGTTCATTGATGCTTTATATTTTTTAAATTTTGTTGAAAAAGGAATGCTTCTTTCAGTAGTTGATTACCAGAAAAAATATTTTTGAGCCCTCTTATTTTGTTTGGTTACACAATATTTCATATTCCAAATTTCTGTGATCTCTCTCAAAATCCGTTTGTTTTTTATGCTTTAGAAGGTTTTCATAAATTGCATTGCCTCATAAAAAAGCGGTAAAAAAGCTTATTCATTAGTTTTCTGATTTTCATTATATAAATTCGATGATGCTTTATATTTTTAAAATATTGTTGAAAGAAATTGCTTCTTTCAGTAATAGATTTCCCAAAAAATTATTTTTGAGTCTTAATATTTTCCTGGGTTAAACACTACGATGATATTCCATTTTTTACGAGCTTTCGAAGAAAACTTAAAAATAAGTTCCGAACAAAAGATTTTATTTCTAAATGCTCTAGTTTCCAATATTTTCAAAATATAAAGTTTAAATTTATTTTTGAAAGCTCTTATAAAAATTATTAATTCTTTAAAAACATTCCAAACCACTTTTCTATTCTCAAGTCATCTAATTTTCATTGCCTTCAAAGCGCAACATATTCTATATTTTAGGATCTTTTTTTTGATACAATTGCTTCCTCCAAAATTTGGGTCTTCACACAAGATTCTCTATTTGAGTGCTCTTATTTTCGTCTCTGTAAGAATCCCTTAAATTTTTATAATTTAGTAAGTTTTGATAAAGTTCATTGCCTCCTATAAGAAAAGCTGTAAAAAAGTTTATTCTTTAGTTTTCTGATTTTCGTTATATAAGTTCATTGATTCTTTATATTTTAAAAATTTGTTGGAAAAAGATTGCATCTTTCAATAATAGATTTCCAAAAAAATGTTTTTGAGTCTTCTTATTTTGTTTAGTTTCACAATATAATGATATTCCAAACTTATAAAAGCTTCCGAAAAAATTTAAAAATAAGTTCCGAACCAAAGATCATATTTCTAAATGCTCTAATTTCCAATCTTTTCAAAATATTAAGTTTAAATTTATTTTTGAAAGGTCTTATAAAAATTATTAATTCTTTAAAAACATTCCAAACAACTTTTCTATTCTCAAGTGATCTAATTTTCATTGCTTTCAAAGCGCAACATATTCAATTTTTAGGATCATTTTTTGATACGATTGCTTCCTTCAAAAATTGGGTCTTCACACAAGATTCTATTTTTGAGTGCTCTTATTCTCGTCTCTCTTAAAATCCCCTAATTTTTTATATTTTAGTAGGTTTCATAAAGTTCATTGCTTCATATAAGAAAAGCAGTAAAAAAAGCTTATTCATTACTTTTCTGATTCTCGTTATATAAGTTCCTTAATGCTTTATACTTTTAAAATTTTGTTGAAAAAATATACCTTCTTTCAGTAATAGATTTCCCAAAAAACTATTTTTGAGTCCTCATGTTTTCTTGGGTTACACAATACGATTATATTGCATTTTTTAAATTTTTGTAAAAAAATTTAAAAACAAGATCCGAACAAATGATTATATTTCTAAATGCTCTAATTTCCAATACTTGCTAAATACAATGTTTAAATTTATTTGTGAAAGCTCTATGAAAAATTTTACTTCTTTTAAAACATTCCAAAAAACTTTCCTTTTCTGAAGTGATCTGATCTCCATTGCTTTCAAACGAAACCTTTCTATATTTTATGATCCCTTTTTTATACGATTGCTTCCTCCAAAAATTGAGTCTCTACAAAAGATTCTATTTTTGAGTGCTCTTATTTTCGTCTCTCTCAAAATCCACTAATTTTTGTACTTTAGTAGGTTTTCATAAAGTTCATTGCTTCATATTAGAAAAGCAGTAAAAAAAGTTTATTCATTACTTTTCTGATTTTCGTTATATAAATTTGATGATGTTTTATATTTTTAAAATATTGTTGAAAAAATACACCTTCTTTCAGTAATAGATTTCCCAAAATACTATTTTTGAGTCCTCATATTTTTTAAGTTACACAATACGATGATATTGCATTTTTTTAATTTAAAAAAAATAAAAATAAGCTCCGGACAATTTATAATATTTCTAAATGCCCTAATTTACAATACTTTCAAAATACAATGTTTAAATTTATTTTTAAAGGCTCTAATAAAAATTATTACTTCTTTAAAAACATTCCAAACAACTTTTCTATTCTCAAGTAATCTAATTTCCATTGCTTTCAAAGCGCAACATATTCTATATTTAAGGATCCTTTTTGATACGATTGCTTCCTCCAAAAATTGAGTTTTCACACAAGATTCTATATTTGAGTGCTCTTATTTTCGTCTGTGTAAAAATCCGTTAATTTTTTTGTACTTTAGTAGATTTTTTGATAAAGTTCATTGCTTAGTATAAGAGTAGCTGTAAAAAAATTTAATCTTTAGTTTTCTCATTTTCGTTATATAAGATCGTTGATGCTTTATATTTTAAAAATATTGTTGAAAAAAGATTGCTTTCTTCAGTAATATATTTCGAAAAAAATTTCTTTGAATCTTCTTATTTTCTTTGGTTACACAATACATTCATATTCAAGATTTTTAGGATCTTTCGAAAAAACTGAAAAATAAATTCCCAACAAAAGATTATATATGTGAATGCTCTAATTTACAATACTTTCAAATTACAATGTTTAAATTTACTTTTGAAAGCTCTATAAATAATTTCTACTTCTTTAAAAACATTCCAAGAAACTTCTCTGGTAAAGTGATCTAATTTCCATTCCTTTCTAAACGAAACGTTTTTTATTATAGGATCCTTTTTTATAGGTTTGGTTTCTCCAAGAATTGAATCTCCACAAAATTCTATTTTTGAGTGCCACTATTTTCGTCTCTCTCAAAATCCGTTAATTTTTTTATACTTTAGAAGGTTTTCATAAAGTTCATTGCTTCATATAAGAAAAGCAGTAAAAAAAGATTATTCATTACTTTTCTGAATTTCGTTACATAAGTTCATTGATGCTTTATATTTTTTAAATTTTGTTGAAAAAGGAATGCTTCTTTCAGTAGTTGATTACCAGAAAAAATATTTTTGAGCCCTCTTATTTTGTTTGGTTACACAATATTTCATATTCCAAATTTCTGTGATCTCTCTCAAAATCCGTTTGTTTTTTATGCTTTAGAAGGTTTTCATAAATTGCATTGCCTCATAAAAAAGCGGTAAAAAAGCTTATTCATTAGTTTTCTGATTTTCATTATATAAATTCGATGATGCTTTATATTTTTAAAATATTGTTGAAAGAAATTGCTTCTTTCAGTAATAGATTTCCCAAAAAATTATTTTTGAGTCTTAATATTTTCCTGGGTTAAACACTACGATGATATTCCATTTTTTACGAGCTTTCGAAGAAAACTTAAAAATAAGTTCCGAACAAAAGATTTTATTTCTAAATGCTCTAGTTTCCAATATTTTCAAAATATAAAGTTTAAATTTATTTTTGAAAGCTCTTATAAAAATTATTAATTCTTTAAAAACATTCCAAACCACTTTTCTATTCTCAAGTGATCTAATTTTCATTGCCTTCAAAGCGCAACATATTCTATATTTTAGGATCTTTTTTTTGATACAATTGCTTCCTCCAAAATTTGGGTCTTCACACAAGATTCTCTATTTGAGTGCTCTTATTTTCGTCTCTGTAAGAATCCCTTAAATTTTTATAATTTAGTAAGTTTTGATAAAGTTCATTGCCTCCTATAAGAAAAGCTGTAAAAAAGTTTATTCTTTAGTTTTCTGATTTTCGTTATATAAGTTCATTGATTCTTTATATTTTAAAATTTGTTGGAAAAAGATTGCATCTTTCAATAGTAGATTTCCAAAAAAATGTTTTTGAGTCTTCTTATTTTGTTTAGTTTCACAATATAATGATATTCCAAACTTATAAAAGCTTCCGAAAAAATTTAAAAATAAGTTCCGAACCAAAGATCATATTTCTAAATGCTCTAATTTCCAATCTTTTCAAAATATTAAGTTTAAATTTATTTTTGAAAGGTCTTATAAAAATTATTAATTCTTTAAAAACATTCCAAACAACTTTTCTATTCTCAAGTGATCTAATTTTCATTGCTTTCAAAGCGCAACATATTCAATTTTAGGATCATTTTTTGATACGATTGCTTCCTTCAAAAATTGGGTCTTCACACAAGATTCTATTTTTGAGTGCTCTTATTCTCGTCTCTCTCAAAATCCCCTAATTTTTTATACTTTAGTAGGTTTTCATAAAGTTCATTGCTTCATATAACAAAAGCAGTAAAAAAAGCTTATTCATTACTTTTCTGATTCTCGTTATATAAGTTCCTTAATGCTTTATACTTTTAAAATTTTGTTGAAAAAATATACCTTCTTTCAGTAATAGATTTCCCAAAAAACTATTTTTGAGTCCTCATGTTTTCTTGGGTTACACAATACGATTATATTGCATTTTTTAAATTTTTGTAAAAAAATTTAAAAACAAGATCCGAACAAATGATTATATTTCTAAATGCTCTAATTTCCAATACTTGCTAAATACAATGTTTAAATTTATTTGTGAAAGCTCTATCAAAAATTTTACTTCTTTTAAAACATTCCAAAAAACTTTCCTTTTCTGAAGTGATCTGATCTCCATTGCTTTCAAACGAAACCTTTTCTATATTTTATGATCCTTTTTGATATGATTGCTTCCTCCAAAAATTGAGTCTCTACAAAAGATTCTATTTTTGAGTGCTCTTATTTCCGTCTCTCTCAAAATCCACTAATTTTTGTACTTTAGTAGGTTTTCATAAAGTTCATTGCTTCATATTAGAAAAGCAGTAAAAAAAGTTTATTCATTACTTTTCTGATTTTCGTTATATAAATTTGATGATGTTTTATATTTTTAAAATATTGTTGAAAAAATACACCTTCTTTCAGTAATAGATTTCCCAAAATACTATTTTTGAGTCCTCATATTTTTTAAGTTACACAATACGATGATATTGCATTTTTTTAATTTAAAAAAAAATAAAAATAAGCTCCGGACAATTTATAATATTTCTAAATGCTCTAATTTACAATACTTTCAAAATACAATGTTTAAATTTATTTTTAAAGGCTCTAATAAAAATTATTACTTCTTTAAAAACATTCCTAACAACATTTCTATTCTCAAGTAATCTAATTTCCATTGCTTTCAAAGCGCAACATATTCTATATTTAAGGATCCTTTTTGATAGGATTGCTTCCTCCAAAAATTGAGTTTTCACACAAGATTCTATATTTGAGTTCTCTTATTTTCGTCTGTGTAAAAATCCGTTAATTTTTTTGTACTTTAGTAGATTTTTTGATAAAGTTCATTGCTTAGTATAAGAGTAGCTGTAAAAAAATTTAATCTTTAGTTTTCTCATTTTCGTTATATAAGTTCGTTGATGCTTTATATTTTAAAAATATTGTTGAAAAAAGATTGCTTTCTTCAGTAATATATTTCGAAAAAAATTTCTTTGAATCTTCTTATTTTCTTTGGTTACACAATACATTCATATTCAAGATTTTTAGGATCTTTCGAAAAAAAACTGAAAAATAAATTCCCAACAAAAGATTATATATGTGAATGCTCTAATTTACAATACTTTCAAATTACAATGTTTAAATTTATTTTTGAAAGCTCTATGAAAAATTTTACTTCTTTTAAACATTCCAAAAAACTTTTATTTTCTGAAGTGATCTGATATCCATTGCTTTCGAAACGAAATGTTTTCTATATTTTAGGATCCTTTATGATACGATTGCTTCCTCCAAAAATTGAGTCTCTACAAAAATTTCTATTTTTGAGTGCTTTTATTTTAGTCTCTCTCAAAATCTACTATTTTTTATACTTGTATGTTTTGATAAACTTCATTGCTTTCTATAAAAATAGCTGTAACAAAAGGTATATTTTTTTAATTTTTCTGATTTTCGTTAAATAAGTTTATTGATGCTTTATATTTTTAAAATTAAGTTTAAAAAAGATTGTTACCTTCAATATCAGATTTCCAAAAAATGTTTTTTGGTTTCTCCATTTTTTCCTTGGTTACACATTACAATGATTTTACATATTTTATGAACTTTCGAAAAAATTTTTTAAAATAAACTCCGATTAAGAGGTTATATTTCTGAGTGCTCTAATTCTCAATACTTTCATAATACATGGTTTATCTATATTTTTGAAAGTATATGAAAATAAATTATTTCCTTAAAAGCATTCCAAAAAACTTTTCTATTCGGAAGTCGCCTAATTTCAATGGTTTTCAAAACGAAACATTTTCTATATTTTAGGATCATTTTTGCTACGATTGCTTCCTTCAAAAATTGAATCTCCACAAAAGATTATATTTTTGAGTGTTCTTATTCTCGACTCTCTCAAAATCCGTAACATTTTATACTTTAGTAGGTGTTCATAAATTTCATTACTTCATATAAGAAAAGCTGTAAAAAGTTTATTCATTAGTTTTCTTATTTTCGTTATATAAGTTCATTGACGCTTTATATTTTTAAAATATTGTTGAAAAAGGATTGCTTCTTTCAGTAGTAGATTTCCAAAAAATCTATTTTTGATTAATCTTATTTTCTTTGGTTACACAATACGATGACATTCAAAATTATTAAGAGCTTTCGAAAATAAACTTAAAAATAAGTTCCTAACTAAAGGTTAAATTTGCGAATGCGCTAATTATCAATACTTTAAAAATAAAATATTTAAATTTATTTTTGAAAGCCCTATGTAAAAATTTACTTCTTTGAAAACATTCCGAAAAACTTGTTTTTTCTGAAATGATCTAATTTCCATTGCTTTCAAAACGAAACTTTTCTATATTTTAGGATCCTTTTTGATACGATTGCTTCCTCTAAAATTTGAGTCTCACCAAAAGATTCTATTTTTGAGTGCTCTTATTTTCGTCTCTCTCAAAATCCACTAATTTTTATACTTTAGTAGGTTTTGATAAAGTTCATTGCTTCATATTAGAAAAGCAGTAAAAAAGTTTATTCATTACTTTTCTGATTTTCGTTATATAAAATCGATGATGTTTTATATTTTTAAAATGTTGTTGAAAAAATACTCTTTCTTTCAGTAATAGATTTCCCAAAAAATTATTTTTGAGTCCTCATATTTTTTAAGTTACACAATACGATGATATTGCATTTTTTTAATTTAAAAAAATATAAAAATAAGCTCCGGACAATTTATAATATTTCTAAATGCTCTAATTTACAATACTTTCAAAATACAATGTTCATTCATTAGTTTTCTTCTTTTGTTATATAAGTTTATTGATGCTTTATATTTTTAAAATATGGTTGAAAAAATTGCTTCTTTCTGTAGTAGATTTCCAAGAAAATTTATTTTTGAGTCCTCTTATTTTCTTTGGTTACACAATACTTTCATACTCAAATTTTTAGAAGCTTTTCAAAAAATCTAACAAATAAGTTCCCAACAAAATATTATGTCTAAATGCTCTAATTTCCAATACTTTCAAAATACAATGTTTAAATTTATTTGTGAAAGCTTTATGAAAAATTTTACTTCTTTCAAAACATTCCAAAAAAATTTCCTTTTCTGAAGTGATCTGATCTCCATTGCTTTCAAACGAAACCTTTTCTATATTTTATGATCCTTTTTGATACGATTGTTTCCTCCAAAAATTGAGTCTGTACAAAAGATTCGATTTTTGAGTGCTCTTATTTTCGTCTCTCTCAAAATCCACTAATTTTTGTACTTTAGTAGGTTTTCATAAAGTTCATTGCTTCATATTAGAAAAGCAGTAAAAAAAAGTTTATTCATTACTTTTCTGATTTTCGTTATATAAATTTGATGATGTTTTATATTTTTAAAATATTGTTGAAAAAATACACCTTCTTTCAGTAATAGATTTCCCAAAATACTATTTTTGAGTCCTCATATTTTTTAAGTTACACAATACGATGATATTGCATTTTTTTAATTTAAAAAAATATAAAAATAAGCTCCGGACAATTTATAATATTTCTAAATGCTCTAATTTACAATACTTTAAAAGTACAATGTTTAAATTTATTTTTAAAGGCTCTAATAAAAATTATTACTTCTTTAAAAACATTCCAAACAACTTTTCTATTCTCAAGTAATCTAATTTCCATTGCTTTCAAAGCGCAACATATTCTATATTTAAGGATCCTTTTTGATACGATTGCTTCCTCCAAAAATTGAGTTTTCACACAAGATTCTATATTTGAGTGCTCTTATTTTCGTCTGTGTAAAAATCCGTTAATTTTTTTGTACTTTAGTAGATTTTTTGATAAAGTTCATTGCTTAGTATAAGAGTAGCTGTAAAAAAATTTAATCTTTAGTTTTCTCATTTTCGTTATATAAGTTCGTTGATGCTTTATATTTTAAAAATATTGTTGAAAAAAGATTGCTTTCTTCAGTAATATATTTCGAAAAAAATTTCTTTGAATCTTCTTATTTTCTTTGGTTACACAATACATTCATATTCAAGATTTTTAGGATCTTTCGAAAGAAACTGAAAAATAAATTCCCAACAAAAGATTATATATGTGAATGCTCTAATTTACAATACTTTCAAATTACAATGTTTAAATTTACTTTTGAAAGCTCTATAAATAATTTCTACTTCTTTAAAATTATTCCAAGAAACTTCTCTGGTAAAGTGATCTAATTTCCATTCTTTTCTAAACGAAACGTTTTTTTTATTATAGGATCCTTTTTTATAGGTTTGGTTTCTCCAAGAATTGAATCTCCACAAAATTCTATTTTTGAGTGCCACTATTTTCGTCTCTCTCAAAATCCGTTAATTTTTTTATACTTTAGAAGGTTTTCATAAAGTTCATTGCTTCATATAAGAAAAGCAGTAAAAAAAGATTATTCATTACTTTTCTGAATTTCGTTACATAAGTTCATTGATGCTTTATATTTTTTAAATTTGTTGAAAAAGGAATGCTTCTTTCAGTAGTTGATTACCAGAAAAAATATTTTTGAGCCCTCTTATTTTGTTTGGTTACACAATATTTCATATTCCAAATTTCTGTGATCTCTCTCAAAATCCGTTTGTTTTTTATGCTTTAGAAGGTTTTCATAAATTGCATTGCCTCATAAAAAAGCGGTAAAAAAGCTTATTCATTAGTTTTCTGATTTTCATTATATAAATTCGATGATGCTTTATATTTTTAAAATATTGTTGAAAGAAATTGCTTCTTTGAGTAATAGATTTCCCAAAAAAATATTTTTGAGTCTTAATATTTTCCTGGGTTAAACACTACGACGATATTCCATTTTTTACGAGCTTTCGAAGAAAACTTAAAAATAAGTTCCGAACAAAAGATTATATTTCTAAATGCTCTAGTTTCCAATATTTTCAAAATATAAAGTTTAAATTTATTTTTGAAAGCTCTTATAAAAATTATTAATTCTTTAAAAACATTCCAAACCACTTTTCTATTCTCAAGTGATCTAATTTTCATTGCCTTCAAAGCGCAACATATTCTATATTTTAGGATCTTTTTTTTGATACAATTGCTTCCTCCAAAATTTGGGTCTTCACACAAGATTCTCTATTTGAGTGCTCTTATTTTCGTCTCTGTAAGAATCCCTTAAATTTTTATAATTTAGTAAGTTTTGATAAAGTTCATTGCCTCCTATATGAAAAGCTGTAAAAAAGTTTATTCTTTAGTTTTCTGATTTTCGTTATATAAGTTCATTGATTCTTTATATTTTAAAAATTTGTTGGAAAAAGATTGCTTCTTTCAATAATAGATTTCCAAAAAAATGTTTTTGAGTCTTCTTATTTTGTTTAGTTTCACAATATAATGATATTCCAAACTTATAAAAGCTTCCGAAAAAATTTAAAAATAAGTTCCGAACCAAAGATCATATTTCTAAATGCTCTAATTTCCAATCTTTTCAAAATATAAAGTTTAAATTTATTTTTGAAAGGTCTTATAAAAATTATTAATTCTTTAAAAACATTCCAAACAACTTTTCTATTCTATTCTCTATATTCAATTTTTAGGATCATTTTTTGATACGATTGCTTCCTTCGAAAATTGGGTCTTCACACAAGATTCTATTTTTGAGTGCTCTTATTCTCGTCTCTCTCAAAATCCCCTAATTTTTTATACTTTAGTAGGTTTTCATAAAGTTCATTGCTTCATATAAGAAAAGCAGTAAAAAAAGCTTATTCATTACTTTTCTGATTCTCGTTATATAAGTTCCTTAATGCTTTATACTTTTAAAATTTTGTTGAAAAAATATACCTTCTTTCAGTAATAGATTTCCCAAAAAACTATTTTTGAGTCCTCATGTTTTCTTGGGTTACACAATACGATGATATTGCATTTTTTAATTTTTTATAAAAAAATTTAAAAACAAGATCCGAACAAATGATTATATTTCTAAATGCTCTAATTTCCAATACTTGCAAAATACAATGTTTAAATTTATTTTTGAAAGCTCTATGAAAAATTTTACTTCTTTTAAACATTCCAAAAAACTTTTATTTTCTGAAGTGATCTGATATCCATTGCTTTCGAAACGAAATGTTTTCTATATTTTAGGATCCTTTATGATACGATTGCTTCCCCAAAAATTGAGTCTCTACAAAAATTTCTATTTTTGAGTGCTTTTATTTTTGTCTCTCTCAAAATCCACTATTTTTTATACTTGTATGTTTTGATAAACTTCATTGCTTTCTATAAAAATAGCTGTAACAAAAGGTATATTTTTTTAATTTTTCTGATTTTCGTTAAATAAGTTTATTGATGCTTTATATTTTTAAAATTAAGTTTAAAAAAGATTGTTACCTTCAATATCAGATTTCCAAAAAATGTTTTTTGGTTTCTCCATTTTTTCCTTGGTTACACATTACAATGATTTTACATATTTTATGAACTTTCGAAAAAATTTTTTAAAATAAACTCCGATTAAGAGGTTATATTTCTGAGTGCTCTAATTCTCAATACTTTCATAATACATGGTTTATCTATATTTTTGAAAGTATATGAAAATAAATTATTTCCTTAAAAGCATTCCAAAAAACTTTTCTATTCGGAAGTCGCCTAATTTCAATTGTTTTCAAAACGAAACATTTTCTATATTTTAGGATCATTTTTGCTACGATTGCTTCCTTCAAAAATTGAATCTCCACAAAAGATTATATTTTTGAGTGTTCTTATTCTCGTCTCTCTCAAAATCCGTAACATTTTATACTTTAGTAGGTGTTCATAAATTTCATTAATTCATATAAGAAAAGCTGTAAAAAGTTTATTCATTAGTTTTCTTATTTTCGTTATATAAGTTCATTGACACTTTATATTTTTAAAATATTGTTGAAAAAGGATTGCTTCTTTCAGTAGTAGATTTCCAAAAAAAATATTTTTGAGTCCTCTTATTTTCTTTGGTTACACAACACTTTCATATTCGAAAATTTAAGGAGCTTCCGAAGAACACTTAAAAATAAGTTCCCGCCAAAAGATTATATTTCTAAATGCTCTAATTTGCAAAACTTTAAAAATACAATGTTTAAATTTATTTTTAAAGTCTATGAAAAACTTTTTCTTTAAAAACATTCCAAAAAGACTTCTCTCTTTTGAAGTGATCTAATTTATATTGTTTTCAAAACGAAACGTTTTCTATATTTTAGGATCTTTTTGATATGATTGCATCCTCAAAAAATTGAGTCTCCACGAAAGATTCTACTTTTGAGTGCTCTTATTTTCGTCTCTCTCACAATCCATTAATTTTTTATACTTCAGTATGTTTTGATAAACTTCATTGTTTTCTATTAAAATAGCTCTAACAAAAGGTTTATTCTATAGTTTCCTGATTTTCGTTATATAACTTCATTGATGCTTTATATTTTTAAAATGTTGTTGAAAAAAGACTCCTTCTTTCAGTAATAGATTTCCAAAAAAATATTTTTGAGTACTCATATTTTCTTTGGTTACACGATACGATGATATTCCAAATATTTAGGAGCTTTCAGAAAAAATTTAAAAATAAGTTCCGACCAAAAGACTATATTTCTAAATGCTCTAATTTCCAGTATTTTCAAAATATAAAGTTTAAATTTATTTTTGAGAGCTCTTATAAAAATATTAATTCTTTAAAAACATTCCAAACATTGGGTCTTCACACAAGATTCTATATTTGAGAGCTGTTATTTTCGTCTCTGTAAAAACCCGTTAATTTTTTATAATTTAGTAGGTTTTGATAAAGTTCATTGCCTCCTATAAGAAAAGCTGTAAAAAAGTTTATTATTTAGTTTTCTGATTCTCGTTATATATGTTCATTGATTCTTTATATTTTAAAAATTTGTTGGAAAAAGATTTCATCTTTCAGTAATAGATTTGCAAAAAAAAATATTTTTGAGTCTTCTTATTTTCTTTAGTTTCACAATATAATGATATTCCAAACTTTTAAAAGGTTTCGAAAAAAAATTTAAAATTAAGTTACGAACAAAATATTATATTTCTAATTGATCTAATTTACAATACTTTCAAGATACAATGTTTTAATTTATTATTGAACGCTCTATGAGAAATTTTTACTTCTTTAAAAACATTCCAAAGAACTTTTCTCTTCTAAAGTGATCTAATTTCAATTGCTTTCAAGAAGAAATGTTTTCTATATACTAGGATCCTTTTTCGTATGATTGCTTCCTCCGAAAATTGAGTCTCCGCAAAACATTCTATTTTTAATTGCTCTTATTTTCGTCTCTCTCAAAATCCATTAATTTTTTACACTTTAGTAAGTTTTGAAACATTTCATTGCTTGCTGCAAAAATAGCTGTAACAAAAGGTTTATTCTTTAGTTTTCTGATTTTCGTTATATAAGTTAATTGTTGTTTTATATTTTTAAAATATTGTTGAAAAAGATTGCTTTTTTCAGTACTAGATTTCCAAAAAAATTATTTTTGGTTCCTTTTTTCATTTGCTACAAAACACTTTCATATTCCAATTTTTTAGGGGCTTTCGAGAAAAATTAAAAATAAATTGCCAACAAAATATTATATTTCTATATGCCTAATTTCCAATACTTTCAAAATACAAATTTTAAATTTACTTTTGAAAGCAGTTTAAAAAATTTTTATTTTAAAAACATTCCAAAAAAACTTCTCTCTTCTGAAGTGATCTAATTTCCGCTGCTTTCAAAACGAAACTTTTTCTTCATTTAGGGTCATTTTTGATACGATTGCTTCCTCTAAAAATTGTCTCCACAAAATATTCTATTTTTGAGTGCTCTTATTTTCGTCTCCCTCAAAATTCATTAATTTTTTATACTTTAGTATGTTTTCATAAACTTCATTGCTTTCTATAAAAATAGCTGTAACAAAAGGTTTTTTCTTTAGTTTTCTGATTTTCGTTATGTAAATTCATTGATGCTTTATATTTTTAAAATATTGTTGAAAAAAGATCGCTTCTTTCAGTCGTAGATTTCCAAAAAAATTATTTTTGAGTCCTTTTATTTTCTTTGGTAACACAACACTTTCATATTCCAAATATCTAGGAGCTTCCGAAAACACTTAAAAATAGGTTCCCAACAAAAGATTTTATTTCTAAATGCTCTAATTACCAATAATTTCAAAATACAATGTTTAAATTTATTTTTAAAATCTATGAAAAATTTTAACTTCTTTAAAAACATTCAAAACACCTCTCTACTGAAGTGATCTAATTTCCGTTGGCTTCAAAACGAAACGTTTTCCATATTTTAGGATCCTTTTTGATACGATTGCTTCCTCAAAAAATTGAGTCTCTACAAAATATTTTATTCTTGAGTGCCCTTACTTTCGTCTCTCTCAAAATCCGAATTTTTTATACTTCAGTAGGTTTTCATAAAGTTCGTTGCTTCCTACGAGAAAAGCAGTAAAAAATGTTATTCTTTAGTTTTCTGATTTTCGTTATATAAGTTCATTGATGCTTTATATTTTAAAAATATTGTTGAAAATGGTTGCTTGTTTCAGTAATATATTTCCCAAAAAAAATATTTTTATTTCCTCATATTTTCGTGTATTACACAATACGTTGGTATTCCATTTTTTAGGAGCTTTCGAAAAAAAATTAACAAATAAGTTCCCAACAAAAGATTAAATATCTTAATGCTCTAATTTCCAATACTTTCAAATTACAATGTTCAAATTTATTTTTGAAAACTCTATGAAAAACTTTAACTTCTTTGAAAAATATTCCAAAAATATTTGTCTCTTCTGAAGTGATCTATTTTCCATTGACTTCAAAATGAAACGTTCTCTTTATATTTTAGGATCCTTTTTGATACGATTGCTTCCTCCAAGAATTGAGTCCCCACAAAAATTCTATTTTCGAGAAATCTTATTTACGTCTCCCTCAAAATACGTTAATTTTTATACTTTGGTAGGTTTTTTAAATTCCAACACTTCATATAAGAAAAGCTGTAAGAAAAGGTTATTTCATTAGTTTTCTCGTTTTCGTTATATAAGTTTATTGATGCTTTATATTTTTAAAATATTGTTGAAAAAATTGCTTCTTTCAGTAGTAGATTTCCAAAAAATTGTATTTTTGATTTCTCTTATTTTCTTTGGTTACACAATACTTTCATATTTCAAATTTTTAGGAAGTTTCGAAAAAATCTAACAAATAAGTTCCCAACTAAAGCCTATATATCTGACTGCTCTAGTTACAAATACTTTAAAAAAACAATGTTTAAATTTATTTTTGAAATCTCTACGAAAAATTATTTCTTCTATAAAAACATTCCAAAAAACTTATCTCTTTTCAAGTGATCTAATTTCCATTACTCTCAAAACGCAACGTTTTCTATATTTTAGGATTTTTTCTCATATGATTGCTTCCTTCATAAATTGTCTCCACAAAAGATTCAATTTTATTGTGCTCTTATTTTCGTCTGTCAAAATCCGTTAATTTTTTATACTTTAGTAGGTTTTCATAAAGTTCATTGCTTCATATAAGAAAAGCAGTAAAAAAGTATATATCCATTACTTTTCTGATTTTCGTTATATAAGTTCATTGATGCTTTTTATTTTTAAAATATTGTTGAAAAAATGCTTCTTTCAGTAGTAGATTTCCAAAAAATATTTTTTGAGCCCTCTTATTTTCTTTGGTTACACAATATTTCATATTCCAAATTTTTGCGATCTTCCGAAAAAAAACTTAAAAATAAGTTCCCAACAAAAGATTATATATCTGACTGCTCTAATTACCAATGCTTTAAAAATACAATGTTTAAATTTTTTGAAAGCTCTATGAAAAACTAACTTCTTTAGAAACATTCCAAAAAACTTCTCTTCTGATGTGATCTATTTTCCATTGTCTTCAAAACGAAACGTTTTCTATATTTTACGACCCTCTTTGATAGGATTGCTTCCTCCAAAAATTGAGTCTCCACAAAAATTCTATTTCTTATGTGCTCTTATTTTCGTCTCTCTCAAAATCCGTTAATTTTTTATACTTTAGTAGGTTTTTGTAAAGTTCATTGCTTCCTATAAGAAAAGTTGTAAAAAAATTATTATCTAGTTTTCTGATGTTCGTTATATAAGTTCAGTTATACTATATATTTTCAAAATATTGTTGAAAAAAGATTGCTTCTTTCAGTAGTAGATTTCTTAAAAAAATATTTTTGGGTACTCTTATTTTCTTAGGTTACACAATACTTTCATATTCTAAATTTTTAGGAGCTTTCGAAAAAAAACCAACAAATAAATTCCCAAGAAAAGGTTATATTGCTCTAATTACCAATATTTTAAAAATACAATATTCAAATTTATTTTTGAAAGCTGTATGAAAAATTTTCACTTTAAAGACATTCCAAAAAACTTGTCTCTTCTCAAGTGCTCTAATTTCCATTACTTTCAAAACGCAAAGTTTTCTATTTTTTAGGATTTTTTCTTATATGATTGCTTCCTCCAAAAATTGTCTCCACAAAAAAGTCAATTTTTGAGTGTCCCTATTTTGCTCTTTCAAAATGTGTACATTTTTTTTAATTTTGTAGGTTTTCATAAAGTTCATTCCTTCATATAAGAAAAGCAGTAAAAAAAGATTATTCATTACTTTTGTGAATTTCGTTATATAAGTTCATTGATGCTTTACATTTTTAAAATATTGTTGAAAAAAGAATGCGTCTTTCAGTAGTAGATTTCCAGAAAAAATTATTTTGAGCCCTCTTATTTTCTTTGGGTACACAATATTTAATATTCCAAATTTTTGCGATCTCTCCCAAAATCCGTTAATTTTTTATAATTTATAAGTTTGTGATAAAGTTCATTGTCTCCTGTAAGAAAAGCTGTAAAAATCTTTATTCTCTAGTTTTCTGTTTTCGTTATATAAGTTCATTGATTCTTTATGTTTTAAAAATATTGTTGGAAAGAGATTGCTTCTTTCGGTAATAGATTTCCAAAATAAATATTTTTGAGTCCTCTTATTTTCTTTGGTTTCACAGTATAATGATATTCCAAATTTTTTGGAGCTCTCGAAAAAATCTTAAAAATAAGTTCCGAACAAAAGATTATATTTGTAAATGCTCTAATTTACAATAATTTCAAAATACAATGTATAAATTTATTATTGAAAGCTCTATGAAAAATTTTACTTCTTTTAAAACATTCCAAAAAACTTTTCTTTTCGGAAGTGATCTGATCTCCATTGTTTCAAAACGAAACGTTTTCTATATTTTAGGATCCTTTTTGATACGATTGCTTCCTCCAAAAATTGAGTCTCTACAAAAGATTCTATTTTTGAGTGCTCTTATTTTCGTCCCTCTCTAAATCCACCAATTTTTTATACTTTAATATGCTTTGATTAACTTCATTGCTTTCTATAAAAATAGCTGTAACAAAAGGTATATTTTTTAGTTTTCTGATTTTCGTTAAATAAGTTTATTGATGTTTTATATTTATAAAATTATGTTTGAAAAGTTTTGTTATCTTCAATAATAGATTTCCCAAAAATGTTTTTTGGTTTCTCCATTTTTTCCTTGGTTACACAATACAATGAAATGACATATTTTTTGAACTTTCGAAAAAAGTATTTTTTAAATAAACTCCGATTAAGATGTTATATTTCTGAGTGCTCTATTCTCTAATACTTTCATAATACACGGTTTATCTATATTTTTGAAAGTATATGAAAATAAATTATTTCATTAAAAGCATACCAAAAAACTTTTCTATTCGGAAGTCGCCTAATTTCCATTGTTTTCAAAACGAAAAGTTTTCTATATTTTAGGATCATTTTTCCTACGATTGATTCCTCCAAAAATTGAATCTCCACAAAAGATTATATTTTTGAAATGAAATGAAATCTTTGAGTTTTACGTCCCACGCTTATGCCGATTAGGCTAAAGGAGACGGTGATGATGAGAGATGAGTGAAAAGGTGGAATGAAGAACGTGGGAGGAAACGGGAGAACCCCGAGAAAACCCACGAGCACGGTGTTTGTCCACCACAAAGTTCACTTGGCGGGGGCTGGGATCGAACCCGGGACCCCAAGCACCAGAGGTGAACGCTCTACCACTGAGCCACCGCCCCCCCAAATTATATTTTTGAGTGCTCTTATTCTCGTCTTTCTCAAAATCCGTAATATTTTATACTTTAGTAGGTTTTCATAAATTTCATTACTTCATATAAGAAAAGCTGTAAAAAAGTTTATTCATTAGTTTCCTTATTTTCGTTATATACGTTCATTGATGCTTTATATTTCTAAAATATTGTTGAAAAAAGATTGCTTCTTTCAGTTGTAGATTTAAAAAAAAATATTTTTGAGTCCTTTTATTTTCTTTGGTTACACAACACTTTCATATTTCAAATATTTCGGAAATACCAAAAAACAATTAAAAATAGGTTTCCAAGAAAAGTTTATATTTCTAAATGCTCTAATTACCAATACTTTCAAAATACAATGTTTAAATTTATTTTTAAAATCTATGAAAAATTTTAACTTCTTTAAAAACATTCCAAAACACTTCTCTCTTCTGAAGTGATCTAATTTCCGTTGCCTTCAAAAAGAAACGTTTTCTATATTTTAGGATCCTTTTTGATACAATTGCTTCCTCAAAAAATTGAGACTTCACAAAATATTCTATTCTTGAGTCCCCTTACTTTCGTCTCTCTCAAAATTCGAATATTTTATACTTTAGTATATTTTGATAATGTTCGTTGCTTAGTACGAGAAAAGCAGTAAAAAATGTTATTCTTTAGTTTTCTGATTTTCGTTATATATGTTCATTGATGCTTTATATTTTAAAAATATTGTTGAAAATGGTTGCTTCTTTCAGTAATATATTTCACCAAAAAAATTTTTAATTCCTCATATTTTCATGTATTACACAATACGATGGTACTCCATTTTTTAGGAGCTTTCGAAAAAAAATAACAAATAAGTTCCCAAAAGATTTTATATCTTAATGCTCTAATTTCCAATACTTTCAAAATACAATGTTCAAATTTATTTTTGAAAGCTCCATGAAAAACTTTATCTTCTTTAAAAACATTCCAAAAAACTTGTCTCTTCTGAAGTGATCTATTTTCGATTGCTTTCAAAACGAAACGTTCTCTTTATATTTTAGGATCCATAGAAAGCTCTATAAAAATTTTATTTCTTTAAAAACATTCCAAAAAACTTTTCTTTTCTGAACTGATCTGATATACATTGCTTTCAAAACGAAACGTTTTCTATATTTTAGGATCCTTTTTGATACGATTGCTTCCTCCAAAAATTGGGTCTCCACAATAGATTCTACTTTTGAGTGCTCTTATTTTGGTCTCTCTCAAAATACACTAATTTTTTATACTTTCGAAAGTTTTGATAAACTTCATTGCTTTCTAGAAAAATAGTTGTAACAAAAGGTATATTTTTTAGTTTTCTGATTTTCGTTAAATAAGTTTATTGATGCTTTATATCATTAAAATATGTTTGAAAAGGATTGTTACCTCCAATAATAGTTTTCAAAAATTTTTTTTGGTTTCTCCATTTTTCCTTGGTTTAACAGTACAATGATTTGACATATTTTATGAGCTTTCGAAAAATTTTTTTTTAAAAATTAGCTCCGATAAGAGGTTATATTTCTGAGTGCTCCAATTTCCAATCCTTTCATAATACATGGTTTATCTATTTTTTGAATATATATGAAAAAAATATTTCCATTAAAACATTCCAAAAAACTTGTCTCTTCGGAATTTGCCTAGTTAGCATTGTTTTCAAAACGAAACGCCTTATATATTTTAGGAACATTTTTGCTAGGATTGCTTCCACCAAAAATTGAATCTCCACAAAAGATTCTTTTTTGAGTGCTCTTTTTTCGTCTCTCTCAAAATCCGGTAATAGATTTCAAAAAAAATATTTTTGAGTCATCTTATTTTCTTTGGTTTCACAGTATAAGGTTTTCCAAATTTTTTGGAGCTCTCGAAAAAATCTTAAAAATAAGTTCCGAACAAAAGATTATGTTTCTAAATGTTCAATTTACAATACAGTTTAAATTTATTTTTGAACGCTCTATGAAAAATTTTTACTTCTTTAAAAACAGTCCAAAAAACTTTCCTCTTCTAAAGTGATCTAATTTCCATTGCTTTCAAGAAGAAATATTTTCTATATGTTAGGATCCTTTTTCATAAGATTGCTACCTCCGAAAATTGAGTTTCCAAAAAATATTCTATTTTTAAGTGCTCTTTATTTCGTCTCTCTCAAAATCCATTAACTTCTAATACTTTAGTAGGTTTTGATAAACTTCATTGCTTTCTAAAAAAATAGCTGTAACAAAAGGTATATTTTTTAGTTTTCTGATTTTCGTTAAATAAGTTTATTGATTTTTTATATTTATAAAATTATGTTTGAAAAGTTTTGTTACCTTCAATAATAGATTTCCCAAAAATGATTTTTGGATTATCCATTTTTTCCTTGGTTACACAATACAATGATTTGACATATTTTATGAACTTTCGAAAAAAGTATTTTTTAAATAAACTCCGATTAAGATGTTATATTTCTGAGTGCTCTATTCTCTAATACTTTCATAATACACGGTTTATCTATATTTTTGAAAGTATATGAAAATAAATTATTTCCTTAGAAGCATACAAAAAACGTTTCTATTCGGAAGTCGCCTAATTTCCATTGTTTTCAAAACGAAAAGTTTTCTATATTTTAGGATCATTTTTGCTACGATTGATTCCTCCAAAAATTGAATCTCCAACAAAGATTATATTTTTGAGTGCTCTTATTCTCGTCTCTCTCAAAATCCGTAATATTTTATACTTTAGTAGGTGTTCATAAATTTCATTACTTCATATAAGAAAAGCTGTAAAAAGTTTATTCTTAGTTTTCTTATTTTCGTTATATAAGTTCATTGATGCTTTATATTTTTAAAATATTGTTGGAAAAAGATTGTTTCTTTCAGTAGTATATTTCCAAAAAAATGTTTTTGAATCCTCTTATTTTCTTTGGTTACACAACACCTTCATATTCCAAATATTTAGGAGCTTCCGAAAAATACTTAAAAATAGGTTCCCAACAAAAAATTATATTTCTAAATGCTCTAATTACCAATACTTTCAAAATACAATGTTTAAATTTATTTTTAAAATCTATGAAAAATTTTAACTTCTTTAAAAACATTCCAAAAAACTTCTTTTTTCTGAAGTGATCCAATTTCCGTTGCCTTCAAAACGAAATATTTTCTATATTTTAGGATATTTTGATACGATTGCTTCCTCAAAATTTGAGTCTCCACAAAATATTCTATTCTTGAGTGCCCTTACTTTCGTCTCTCTCAAAATCTGAATTTTTTATACTTTAGTAGGTTTTGATAAAGTTCGTTGTTTCCTACGAGAAAAGCACTAAAAATATTATTCTTTAGTTCTCTGATTTTCGTTATATAAGTTCATTGATGCCTTATATTTTTAAAATATTGTTGAAAAAAGATTGCTTCTTTCAGTAGTAGATTTCCCCCCAAAAATATTTTTGAGTTCTCTTATTTTCTTTGGTTACACAATACTTTCATATTCGAAAATTTTAGGAGCTTCCGAAGAACACTCAAAAATAAGTTCCCGCCAAAAGATGATATTTCTAACTACTCTAATTTGCAACACTTTAAAAATACAATGTTTAAATTTATTTTTAAAATATATGAAAAACTTTAACTTCTTTAAAAACATTACAAAAAACTTCTCTCTTCTGAAGTGATCTAATTTCCATTGTTTTCAAAACGAAACGGTTTCTATATTTTAGGATCCTTTTTGATATGATTGCTTCCTCAAAAAATTGAGTCTCCACAAAAGATTCTATTTTTGAGTGCTCTTATTTTCGTCTGTCTCACAATCCATTAATTTTTTATACTTCAGTATGTTTTGATAAACTTCATTGTTTTCTATAAAAATAGTTCTAACAAAAGGTTTATTCTATAGTTTCCTGATTTTCGTTATATAACTTCATTGATGCTTTATATGTTTAAAATATTGTTGAAAAAATACTCCTTCTTTCAGTAGTAGATTTCCAAAAAATTATTTTTGAGTCCTCATATTTTCTTTGGTTACACAATACGATGATATTCTAAACGTTTAGGAGCTTTCGGAAAAAGCTTAAAAATAAGTTGCGAACAAAAGTTTATATTTCTAAATCCTCTAATTTCCAATATTTTCAAAATACAAAGTTTACATTTACTTTTGAGAGCTTTAATAAAAATTAATTCTATAAAAACATTCCAAACAACTTTTCTATTCTCAAGTGATCTAATTTCCATTGCTTTCAAAGCGCAACATATTCTGTTTTAGGATCCTTTTTTGATACGATTGCTTCCTCCAAAAATTGAGTCTCCACAAAGATTCTATTTCTTATGTGCTCTTGTTTTCGCCTCTAAAAAAATTGTTAATTTTTCTACTTTAGTAGGTTTTGATAAAGTTCATTGCCTCCTATAAGAAAAGCTGTAAAAAAATTTAATATCTAGTTTTCTGAAGTTCGTTATATAAGTTCAGTTACGCTTTATATTTTTAAAATATTGTTGAAAAAAGATTGCTTCTTTCAGTAGTAGATTTCCCAAAAAAATTATTTTTTTGTCCTGCTATTTTCTTTGGTTACACAATACTTTCATATTCCAAATTTTTAGGAGTTTTCAAAAAAACAACAAATACGTTCCCAACAAAAGTCTATTTATCTAAATCCTCTAATTTCCAATACTTTGAAAATACAATGTTCAAATTTATTTTTGAAAACTCTATGAAAAATTTTTACTTCTTGAAAAACATTCCAAAAAAACTTGTCTCTTCTCAAGTGATCTAATTTCCATTACTTTCAAAACGCAACGTTTTCTATATTTTATGATTTTTTCTCATATGATTGCTTCCTACAAAAATTGTCTCCACAAAAGATTCAATTTTTGAGTGCTCTAATTTTCGTCTCTAAAAATCCGATAATTTTTTATACTTTAGTAGGTTTTCATAAAGTTCATTGATTCATATAAGAAAAGCAGTAAAAAAGTTTATTCATTACTTCTCTCATTTTCGTAATATAAGTACATTGTTACTTTATATTTTTAAAATATTTTTGAAAAAAGAATCTTTAAGTAGTAGATTTCCAAAAAATCTTTTTGAGCCCTGTTCTTTTCTTTGGTTACACAATATTTCATATTCCAAATTTTTGCGATCTCCCGAAAAGAACTTAAAGATAAGTTCCCAACAAAAGATTATATATATGACTGCTCTAATTACCAATACTTTAAAAATACAATGTTTAAATTTATTTTTGAAAGCTCTATGAAAATTTTTACTTCTTTAAAAACATTCTAAAAAACTTGTCTCTTCTCAAGTGATCAAATTTCCATCCTTTCAAAACGATACGTTTTTTTATTGTAGGATCGTTTTTTATAGTTTGGCTTCTCCAAGAATTGAATCTCCACAAAAATTCTATTTTTGAGTGCCCTTATTTTCGTCTCTCTCAAAATCCGTTAATTTTTTTATAGTTTACAAAGTTTTGATTAATTTCATTCCTAAATATAAAAAAAAGCTGAAGAAAAGTTAATTCATTAGTTTTCTTCTTTTGTTATATAAGTTTATTGATGCTTTATATTTTTAAAATATGGTTGAAAAAATTGCTTCTTTCAGTAGTAGATTTCCAAGAAAATTTATTTTTGAGTCCTTTTATTTTCTTTGGTTACACAATACTTTCATACTCAAATTTTTAGAAGCTTTTGAAAAATCTAACAAATAAGTTCCCAACAAAATATTATATATCTAAATGCTCTAATTTGCAATACTTTCAAACTACAATGTTCAAATTTGTTTATGAAAGCTCTATGAAAAATTGTAACTTCTTTAAAAACATTCCAAAAACTTGTCTCTTAAGAAGTGATCTATTTTCCATTGCCTTCAAAACGAAACGTTTTCTATATTTTAGGATCCTCTTTCATAGGATTGCATCCCCCAAAAATTGAGTTTCCGCAAAAGATTCTATTTTTGAGTGCTCTTATTTTCGTCTCTGAAAAAAACCGTTAATTTTTTATACTTTATTAGGTTATGATAAAGCTCATTGCTTCCTATAAGAAAAGCTGAAAAAAATGTATTATCTAGTTTTCTGATGTTCGTTATATAAGTTCATTGATGCTTTATATTTTTAAAATATTGTTGAAAAATATTGCTTCTTTCAGTTATAGATTTCCAAAAAAATCTATTTTTGATTAATCTTATTTTCTTTGGTTACACAATACGATGACATTCAAAATTATTAAGAGCTTTCGAAAATAAACTTAAAAATAAGTTCCTAACTAAAGGTTACATTTCTGAATGCGATAATTATCAATACTTTCAAAATAAAATATTTGAATGTATTTTTGAAAGCTCTATGTAAAAATTTACTTCTTTGAAAACATTCCGAAAAACTTGTTTTTTCTGAAATGATCTAATTCCCATTGCTTTCAAAACGAAACTTTTCTATATTTTAGGATCCTTTTTGATACGATTGCTTCCTCTAAAATTTGAGTCTCTACAAAAGATTCTATTTTTGAGTGCTCTTATTTTCGTCTCTTTCAAAATCCACTAATTTTTTATACTTTAGTAGGTTTTCATAAAGTTCATTGCTTCATATTAGAAAAGCAGTAAAAAAGTTTATTCATTACTTTTCTGATTTTCGTTATATAGAATCGATGTTGTTTTATATTTTTAAAATGTTGTTGAAAAAATACACCTTCTTTCAGTAATAGATTTCCCAAAAAATTATTTTTGAGTCCTCATATTTTTTAAGTTACACAATAAGATGATATTGCATTTTTTTAATTTAAAAAAAATAAAAATAAGCTCCGGACAATTTATAATATTTCTAAATGCTCTAATTTACAATACTTTAAAAGTACAATGTTTAAATTTATTTTTGAAGGCTCTAATAAAAATTATTACTTCTTTAAAAACATTCCAAACTACTTTTCTATTCTCAAGTAATCTAATTTCCATTGCTTTCAAAGCGCAAAATATTCTATATTTAAGGATCCTTTTTTGATACGATTGCTTCCTCCAAAAATTGAGTTTTCACACAAGAATCTTTATTTGAGTGCTCTTATTTTCGTCTCTGTAAAAATACGTTAATTTTTTTGTACTTTAGTAGATTTATTGATAAAGTTCATTGCTTAGTATAAGAGTAGCTGTAAAAATATTTAATCTTTAGTTTTCTCATTTTCGTTATATAAGTTCGTTGATGCTTTATATTTTAAAAATATTGTTGAAAAAAGATTGCTTTCTTCAGTAATATATTTCGAAAAAAATTTCTTTGAATCTTCTTATTTTGTTTGGTTACACAATACATTCATATTCAAGATTTTTAGGATCTTTCGAAAAAAACTGAAAAATAAATTCCCAACAAAAGATTATATATGGAAATGCTCTAATTTACAATACTTTCAAATTACAATGTTTAAATTTACTTTTGAAAGCTCTGTAAATAATTTCTACTTCTTTAAAAACATTCCAAGAAACTTCTCTGGTAAAGTGATCTAATTTCCATTCCTTTCTAAACCAAGCGTTTTTTTATTATAGGATCCTTTTTTATAGGTTTGGTTTCTCCAAGAATTGAATCTCCACAAATTCTATTTTTGAGTGCCACTATTTTCGTCTCTCTCAAAATCCGTTAATTTTTTTATACTTTAGAAGGTTTTCATAAAGTTCATTGCTTCATATAAGAAAAGCAGTAAAAAAAGATTATTCATTACTTTTCTGAATTTCGTTACATAAGTTCATTGATGCTTTATATTTTTAAAATATTGTTGAAAAACGAATGCTTCTTTCAGTAGTTGATTACCAGAAAAAATATTTTTGAGCCCTCTTATTTTGTTTGGTTACACAATATTTCATATTCCAAATTTTTGTGATCTCTCTCAAAATCCGTTAATTTTTTATGCTTTAGAAGGTTTTCATAAATTGCATTGCCTCATAAAAAAGCGGTAAAAAAGCTTATTCATTAGTTTTCTGATTTTCATTATATAAATTCGATGATGCTTTATATTTTTAAAATATTGTTGAAAGAAATTGCTTCTTTCAGTAATAGATTTCCCAAAAAAATATTTTTGAGTCTTAATATTTTCCTGGGTTAAAAACTACGATGATATTCCATTTTTTACGAGCTTTCGAAGAAAACTTAAAAATAAGTTCCGAACAAAAGATTATATTTCTAAATGCTCTAATTACCAATAATTTCAAAATACAATGTTTAAATTTATTTTTCAAAGCTCTAATAAAAATTATTACTTCCTTAAAAACATTCCAAACAACTTTTCTATTCTCAAGTAATCTAATTTCCATTGCTTTCAAAGCGCAACATATACTATATTTTAGGATCCTTTTTTGATACGATTGCTTCCTCCAAAAATTGAGTTTTCACACAAGATTCTATATTTGAGTGCTCTTATTTTCGTCTCTGTAAAAATCCGTTAATTTTTTGTACTTTAGTAGATTTTGATAAACTTCATTGCTTAGTATAAGAGTAGCTGTAAAAAAATGTATTCTTTAGTTTTCTCATTTGCGTTATATAAGTTCGTTGATGCTTTATATTTTAAAAATATTGTTGAAAAAAGATTGCTTTCTTCAGTAATATATTTCGAAAAAAATTACTTTAAATCCTCTTATTTTCTTTGGTTACACAATACATTCACATTCAAGATTTTAGGATCTTTCGAAAAAAACTGAAAAATAAATTCCCAACAAAAGATTATATATGTGAATGCTCTAATTTCCAATACTTTTAAATTACAATGTTTAAATTTACTTTTGAAAGCTCCATAAATAATTTTTACTTCTTTAAAAACATTCCAAGAAACTTCTCTGGTCAAGTGATCTAATTTCAATTGCTTTCAAAACGAAACATTTTCTTATTTTAGGATACTTTCTAATACGATTGCTTCCTCCAAAAATTGAAACCTCATTAAAGATCCTATTTTTGGGTGCTATTATTTTCGTCTCTCTCAAAATCCGATATTTTTTTTATAATTTAGTAGGTTTTGAAAAAGTTCATGGCCTCCTATAATAAAACCTGTAAAAAAGTTTATTCTTTAGTTTTCTGATTCTTGTTATATAAGTTCATTGATTCTTTATATTTTAAAAATTTGTTTGAAAAAGATTGCATCCCTCAGTAATAGATTTCCCAAAAATATTTTTGAGTCTTCTTATTTTCTTTAGTTTCACAACATAATGATATTCCAAACTTTTAAAAGCTTTCAAAAAAAATTTAAAATTAAGTTCCGAACAAAATATTATATTTCTAATTGCTCTAATTTACAATACTTTCAAAGTACAATGTTTAAATTTATTGTCGAAAGCTGTAATAAAAATTATTACTTCTTTAAAAACATTCCAAAAAGATTGTATATCCTCAAATGATCTAATTTCCATTGCTTTTAAAACGCAACGATTTCTATATTTTAGGATCCTTTTTGATACGATTGCTTCCTCCAAAAATTGAGTCTCCACAAAGATTCTATGTTTGAGTGTTGTCATTTTCGTCTCTCTCAAAATCCTTTAACATTTTATACTATAGTAGGTTTTGATAAAGTTCATTGCTTTCTATAAGAAAAGCTGTAGCAAAAAGTTTATTCTTTAGTTTTCTGATTTTCGTTATATAAGTTCATTGATGCTTTATATTTTTAAAATATTGTTGAAAAAATATTGCTTCTTTCAGTTATAGATTTCTAAAAAAATCTATTTTTGATTCCCCTTATTTTCTTTGGTTACACAATACGATGACATTCCAAACTAGTACTAGCTTTCGAAAATAAACTTAAAAGAAAGTTCCTAACTAAAGGTTACATTTCTGAATGCTCTAATTTCCAATACTTTCAAAATACAATGTTTAAATTTATTTGTGAAAGCTCTATGAAAAATTTTACTTCTTTTAAAACATTCCAAAAACCTTTCTTTTCTGAAATGATCTGATCTCCATTGCTTTCAAACGAAACCTTTTCTATATTTTATGATCATTTTTGATACGATTGCTTCCTCCAAAAATTGAGTCTCTACAAAAGATTCTATTTTAGAGTGCTCTTATTTTCGTCTCTCTCAAAATCCACTAATTTTTTTTACTTTATTATGTTTTGATTAACTTCATTGCTTTCTATAAAAATAGCTGTAACAAAAGGTATATTTTTTAGTTTTCTGATTTTCGTTATGTAAATTAATTGTTGTTTTATATTTTTAAAATATTGTTGAAAAAAGATTGCTTCTTTCAGTAGTAGATTTCCCAAAAATTTTTTTGACTCCTTTTATTTTCTTTGGTTACACAATACTTTCATATTCGAAATTTTTAGGAGCTTCCGAAGAACACTTAGAAATAAGTTCCGACCAAAAGATTATATTTCTAAATGCTCTAATTTGCAATACTTTAAAAATACAATGTTTAGATTTATTTTTAAAATCTATGAAAATCTTTAACTTCTCTAAAAACATACCAAAAAACTTCTCTCTTCTGAAGTGATCTAATTTCCATTGTTTACAAAACGAAACCTTTTCTATAATTTAGGATCCTTTTTGATACGATTGCTTCCTCCAAAAATTGAGTCTCCACAAAGATTCTATGTTTGAGTGTTGTCATTTTCGTCTCTCTCAAAATCCTTTAACATTTTATACTATAGTAGGTTTTGATAAAGTTCATTGCTTTCTATAAGAAAAGCTGTAGCAAAAAGTTTATTCTTTAGTTTTCTGATTTTCGTTATATAAGTTCATTGATGCTTTATATTTTTAAAATATTGTTGAAAAAATATTGCTTCTTTCAGTTATAGATTTCTAAAAAATCTATTTTTGATTGGCCTTATTTTCTTTGGTTACACAATACGATGACATTCCAAATTAGTACTAGCTTTCGAAAATAAACTTAAAAGAAAGTTCCTAACTAAAGGTTACATTTCTGAATGCTCCAATTTCCAACACTTTCAAAATACAATGTTTAAATTTATTTGTGAAAGCTCTATGAAAAATTTTACTTCTTTTAAAACATTCCAAAAACCTTTCTTTTCTGAAATGATCTGATCTCCATTGCTTTCAAACGAAACCTTTTCTATATTTTATGATCCTTTTTGATACGATTGCTTCCTCCAAAAATTGAGTCTCTACAAAAGATTCTATTTTTGAGTGCTCTTATTTTCGTCTCTCTCAAAATCCACTAATTTTTGTACTTTAGTAGGTTTTCATAAAGTTCATTGCTTCATATTAGAAAAGCAGTAAAAAAAGTTTATTCATTACTTTTCTGATTTTCGTTATATAAAATCGATGATGTTTTATATTTTTAAAATGTTGTTAAAAAAATACTCTTTCTTTCAGTAATAGATTTCCCAAAAAATTATTTTTCAGTCCTCATATTTTTTAAGTTACACAATACGATGATATTGCATTTTTTTAATTTAAAAAAAATAAAACAAGCTCCGGACAATTTATAATATTTCTAAATGCTCTAATTTACAATACTTTCAAAATACAATGTTCATTCATTAGTTTTCTTCTTTTGTTATTTAAGTTTATTGATGCTTTATATTTTTAAAATATGGTTGAAAAAATTGCTTCTTTCAGTAGTAGATTTCCAAGAAAATTTATTTTTGAGTCCTCTTATTTTCTTTGGTTACACAATACTTTCATACTCAAATTTTTAGAAGCTTTTGAAAAAATCTAACAAATAAGTTCCCAACAAAATATTATATGTCTAAATGCTCTAATTTCCAATACTTTAAAAATACAATGTTTAAATTTATTTTTAAAGGCTCTAATAAAAATTATTACTTCTTTAAAAACATTCCAAACAACTTTTCTATTCTCAAGTAATCTAATTTCCATTGCTTTCAAAGCGCAACATATTCTATATTTAAGGATCCTTTTTGATACGATTGCTTCCTCCAAAAATTGAGTTTTCACACAAGATTCTATATTTGAGTGCTCTTATTTTCGTCTGTGTAAAAATCCGTTAATTTTTTTGTACTTTAGTAGATTTTTTGATAAAGTTCATTGCTTAGTATAAGAGTAGCTGTAAAAAAATTTAATCTTTAGTTTTCTCATTTTCGTTATATAAGTTCGTTGATGCTTTATATTTTAAAAATATTGTTGAAAAAAGATTGCTTTCTTCAGTAATATATATTCCGAAAAAAAATTCTTTGAATCTTCTTATTTTCTTTGGTTACACAATACATTCATATTCAAGATTTTTAGGATCTTTCGAAAAAAACTGAAAAATAAATTCCCAAAAAGATGATATATGTGAATGCTCTAATTTACAATACTTTCAAATTACAATGTTTAAATTTACTTTTGAAAGCTCTATAAATAATTTCTACTTCTTTAAAAACATTCCAAGAAACTTCTCTGGTAAAGTGATCTAATTTCCATTCCTCTCTAAACGAAACGTTTTTTTATTATAGGATCCTTTTTTATAGGTTTGGTTTCTCCAAGAATTGAATCTCCACAAAATTCTATTTTTGAGTGCCACTATTTTCGTCTCTCTCAAAATCCGTTAATTTTTTTATACTTTAGAAGGTTTTCATAAAGTTCATTGCTTCATATAAGAAAAGCAGTAAAAAAGATTATTCATTACTTTTCTGAATTTCGTTACATAAGTTCATTGATGCTTTATATTTTTTAAATTTTGTTGAAAAAGGAATGCTTCTTTCAGTAGTTGATTACCAGAAAAAATATTTTTGAGCCCTCTTATTTTGTTTGGTTACACAATATTTCATATTACAAATTTTTGTGATCTCTCTAAAAAATCCTTTTGTTTTTTATGCTTTAGAAGGTTTTCATAAATTGCTTTGCCTCATAAAAAAGCGGTAAAAAAGCTTATTCATTAGTTTTCTAATTTTCATTATATAAATTCGATGATGCTTTATATTTTTAAAATATTGTTGAAAGAAATTGCTTCTTTCAGTAATAGATTTCCCAAAAAATTATTTTTGAGTCTTAATATTTTCCTGGGTTAAACACTACGATGATATTCCATTTTTTACGAGCTTTCGAAGAAAACTTAAAAATAAGTTCCGCACAAAAGATTATATTTCTAAATGCTCTAGTTTCCAACATTTTCAAAATATAAAGTTTAAATTTATTTTTGAAAGCTCTTATAAAAATTATTAATTCTTTAAAAACATTCCAAACCACTTTTCTATTCTCAAGTGATCTAATTTTCATTGCCTTCAAAGCGCAACATATTCTATATTTTAGGATCTTTTTTTGATACAATTGCTTCCTCCAAAATTTGGGTCTTCACACAAGATTCTCTATTTGAGTGCTCTTATTTTCGTCTCTGTAAGAATCCCTTAAATTTTTATAATTTAGTAAGTTTTGATAAAGTTCATTGCCTCCTATAAGAAAAGCTGTAAAAAAAGTTTATTCTTTAGTTTTCTGATTTTCGTTATATAAGTCCATTGATTCTTTATATTTTAAAAATTTGTTGGAAAAAGATTGCATCTTTCAATAATAGATTTCCAAAAAAATGTTTTTGAGTCTTATTTTGTTTAGTTTCACAATATAATGATATTCCAAACTTATAAAAGCTTCCGAAAAAATTTAAAAATAAGTTCCGAACCAAAGATCATATTTCTAAATGCTCTAATTTCCAATCTTTTCAAAATATTAAGTTTAAATTTATTTTTGAAAGGTCTTATAAAAATTATTAATTCTTTAAAAACATTCCAAACAACTTTTCTATTCTCAAGTGATCTAATTTTCATTGCTTTCAAAGCGCAACATATTCAATTTTTTACGATCATTTTTTGATACGATTGCTTCTTCCAAAAGTTGGGTCTTCACACAAGATTCTATTTTTGAGTGCTCTTATTCTCGTCTCTCTCAAAATCACCAAATTTTTTATACTTTAGTAGGTTTTCATAAAGTTCATTGCTTCATATAAGAAAAGCAGTAAAAAAAGCTTATTCATTACTTTTCTGATTCTCGTTATATAAGTTCCTTTATGCTTTATACTTTTAAAATTTTGTTGAAAAAATATACCTTCTTTCAGTAATAGATTTCCCAAAAAACTATTTTTGAGTCCTCATGTTTTCTTGGGTTACACAATACGATGATATTGCATTTTTTAATTTTTTATAAAAAAATTTAAAAACAAGATCCGAACAAATGATTATATTTCTAAATGCTCTAATTTCCAATACTTGCAAAATACAATGTTTAAATTTATTTTTGAAAGCTCTATGAAAAATTTTACTTCTTTTAAACATTCCAAAAAACTTTTATTTTCTGAAGTGATCTGATATCTATTGCTTTCGAAACGAAATGTTTTCTATATTTTAGGATCCTTTATGATACGATTGCTTCCTCCAAAAATTGAGTCTCTACAAAAAGTTCCATTTTTGAGTGCTTTTATTTTAGTCTCTCTCAAAATCCACTATTTTTTTATACTTGTATGTTTTGATAAACTTCATTGCTTTCTACAAAAATAGCTGTAACAAAAGGTATATTTTTTTTAATTTTTCTGATTTTCGTTAAATAAGTTTATTGATGCTTTATATTTTTAAAATTAAGTTTAAAGAAGATTGTTACCTTTAATATCAGATTTCCAAAAAATGTTTTTTGGTTTCTCCATTTTTTCCTAGGTTACACATTACAATGATTTTACATATTTTATGAACTTTCGAAAAAATTTTTTAAAATAAACTCCGATTAAGAGGTTATATTTCTGAGTGCTCTAATTCTCAATACTTTCATAATACATGGTTTATCTATATTTTTGAAAGTATATGAAAATAAATTATTTCCTTAAAAGCATTCCAAAAAACTTTTCTATTCGGAAGTCGCCTAATTTCAATTGTTTTCAAAACGAAACATTTTCTATATTTTAGGATCATTTTTGCTACGATTGCTTCCTTCAAAAATTGAATCTCCACAAAAGATTATATTTTTGAGTGTTCTTATTCTCGTCTCTCTCAAAATCCGTAACATTTTATACTTTAGTAGGTGTTCATAAATTTCATTACTTCATATAAAAAAACCTGTAAAAAGTTTATTCATTAGTTTTCTTATTTTCGTTATATAAGTTCATTGACGCTTTATATTTTTAAAATATTGTTGAAAAAGGATTGCTTCTTTCAGTAGTAGATTTCCAAAAAAAATATTTTTGAGTCCTCTTATTTTCTTTGGTTACACAACACTTTCATATTCGAAAATTTAAGGAGCTTCCGAAGAACACTTAAAAATAAGTTCCCGCCAAAAGATTATATTTCTAAATGCTCTAATTACCAACACTTTAAAAATACAATGTTTAAATTTATTTTTAAAGTCTATGAAAAACTTTTTCTTTAAAAACATTCCAAAAAAATTTCTCTCTTTTGAAGTGATCTAATTTCCATTGTTTTCAAAACGAAACGTTTTCTATATTTTAGGATCCTTTTTGATATGATTGCATCCTCAAAAAATTGAGTCTCCACGAAAGATTCTACTTTTGAGTGCTCTTACTTTCGTCTCTCTCACAATCCATTAATTTTTTATACTTCAGTATGTTTTGATAAACTTCATTGTTTTCCATAAAAATAGCTCTAACAAAAGGTTTATTCTATAGTTTCCTGATTTTCGTTATATAACTTCATTGATGCTTTATATTTTTAAAATGTTGTTGAAAAAAGACTCCTTCTTTCAGTAATAGATTTCCAAAAAAATATTTTTGAGTCCTCATATTTTCTTTGGTTACACGATACGATGATATTCCAAATATTTAGGAGCTTTCAGAAAAAATTTAAAAATAAGTTCCGAACAAAAGACTATATTTCTAAATGCTCTAATTTCCAGTATTTTCAAAATATAAAGTTTAAATTTATTTTTGAGAGCTCTTATAAAAATATTAATTCTTTAAAAACATTCCAAACATTGGGTCTTCACACAAGATTCTATATTTGAGTGCTGTTATTTTCGTCTCTGTAAAAACCCGTTAATTTTTTTATAATTTAGTAGGTTTTGATAAAGTTCATTGCCTCCTATAAGAAAAGCTGTAAAAAAGTTTATTATTTAGTTTTCTGATTCTCGTTATATATGTTCATTGATTCTTTATATTTTAAAAATTTGTTGGAAAAAGATTTCATCTTTCATTAATAGATTTGCAAAAAAAATATTTTTGAGTCTTCTTATTTTCTTTAGTTTCACAATATAATGATATTCCAAACTTTTAAAAGCTTTCGAAAAAAAATTTAAAATTAAGTTACGAACAAAATATTATATTTCTAATTGCTCTAATTTACAATACTTTCAAAATACAATGTTTTAATTTATTATTGAACGCTCTATGAGAAATTTTTACTTCTTTAAAAACATTCCAAAGAACTTTTCTCTTCTAAAGTGATCTAATTTCAATTGCTTTCAAGAAGAAATGTTTTCTATATACTAGGATCCTTTTTCGTACGATTGCTTCCTCCGAAAATTGAGTCTCCGCAAAACATTCTATTTTTAATTGCTCTTATTTTCGTCTCTCTCAAAATCCATTAATTTTTTACACTTTAGTAAGTTTTGAAACATTTCATTGCTTGCTGTAAAAATAGCTGTAACAAAAGGTTTATTCTTTAGTTTTCTGATTTTCGTTATATAAGTTAATTGTTGTTTTATATTTTTAAAATATTGTTGAAAAAGATTGCTTTTTTCAGTACTAGATTTCCAAAAAAATTATTTTTGGTTCCTTTTTTCTTTTGCTACAAAACACTTTCATATTCCAATTTTTTAGGGGCTTCCGAGAAAAATTAAAAATAAATTGCCAACAAAATATTATATTTCTATATGCCTAATTTCCAATACTTTCAAAATACAAATTTTAAATTTACTTTTGAAAGCAGTTTAAAAAATTTTTATTTTAAAAACATTCCAAAAAAACTTCTCTCTTCTGAAGTGATCTAATTTCCGCTGCTTTCAAAACGAAACTTTTTCTATATTTAGGGTCATTTTTGATACGATTGCTTCCTCTAAAAATTGTCTCCACAAAATATTCTATTTTTGAGTGCTCTTATTTTCGTCTCCCTCAAAATTCATTAATTTTTTATACTTTAGTATGTTTTCATAAACTTCATTGCTTTCTATAAAAATAGCTGTAACAAAAGGTTTTTTCTTTAGTTTTCTGATTTTCGTTATGTAAATTCATTGATGCTTTATATTTTTAAAATTTTGTTGAAAAAAGATAGCTTTTTCAGTAGTAGATTTCCAAAAAAAACTATTTTTGAGTGCTCTTATTTTCTTTGGTAACACAATACTTTCATATTGCAAATTTTTAATAGCTTCCGAAAAACACTTAGAAAGAAGTTTCAAAAAAATATTATATATCTGACTGCTCTAATTTCCAACATTTTAAAAATACAACTTTTAAATTTATATTTGAAAGCTCTAAAAATATTATTATTTCTTTAAAAACATTCCAAAAAACTTTTCTATTCGAAAGTTGTCTAATTTCCGTTGCTTTCAAAACGAAACATTTTCTATATTTTAGGATTTTTTGAAATGATTGCTTCCTCCAAAAGTTGAGCCTCCGCAAAAGATTTTATTTTTCAGTGCTCTTAATTTCGGCTCTCAAAATCCATTAATTATTTATACTTTAGTATGTTTTGATAAACTTCATTCCTTTCTATAAAAATAGCTGTAACAAAAGGTATATTTTTTTAATTTTTCTGATTTTCGTTAAATAAGTTTATTGATGCTTTACATTTTTAAAATTAAGTTTAAAAAAGATTGTTACCTTTAATATCAGATTTCCAAAAAATGTTTTTTGGTTTCTCCATTTTTTCCTAGGTTACACATTACAATGATTTTACATATTTTATGAACTTTCGAAAAAATTTTTTAAAATAAACTCCGATTAAGAGGTTATATTTCTGAGTGCTCTAATTCTCAATACTTTCATAATACATGGTTTATCTATATTTTTGAAAGTATATGAAAATAAATTATTTCCTTAAAAGCATTCCAAAAAACTTTTCTATTCGGAAGTCGCCTAATTTCAATTGTTTTCAAAACGAAACATTTTCTATATTTTAGGATCATTTTTGCTACGATTGCTTCCTTCAAAAATTGAATCTCCACAAAAGATTATATTTTTGAGTGTTCTTATTCTCGTCTCTCTCAAAATCCGTAACATTTTATACTTTAGTAGGTGTTCATAAATTTCATTACTTCATATAAAAAAACCTGTAAAAAGTTTATTCATTAGTTTTCTTATTTTCGTTATATAAGTTCATTGACGCTTTATATTTTTAAAATATTGTTGAAAAAGGATTGCTTCTTTCAGTAGTAGATTTCCAAAAAAAATATTTTTGAGTCCTCTTATTTTCTTTGGTTACACAACACTTTCATATTCGAAAATTTAAGGAGCTTCCGAAGAACACTTAAAAATAAGTTCCCGCCAAAAGATTATATTTCTAAATGCTCTAATTACCAACACTTTAAAAATACAATGTTTAAATTTATTTTTAAAGTCTATGAAAAACTTTTTCTTTAAAAACATTCCAAAAAAATTTCTCTCTTTTGAAGTGATCTAATTTCCATTGTTTTCAAAACGAAACGTTTTCTATATTTTAGGATCCTTTTTGATATGATTGCATCCTCAAAAAATTGAGTCTCCACGAAAGATTCTACTTTTGAGTGCTCTTACTTTCGTCTCTCTCACAATCCATTAATTTTTTATACTTCAGTATGTTTTGATAAACTTCATTGTTTTCCATAAAAATAGCTCTAACAAAAGGTTTATTCTATAGTTTCCTGATTTTCGTTATATAACTTCATTGATGCTTTATATTTTTAAAATGTTGTTGAAAAAAGACTCCTTCTTTCAGTAATAGATTTCCAAAAAAATATTTTTGAGTCCTCATATTTTCTTTGGTTACACGATACGATGATATTCCAAATATTTAGGAGCTTTCAGAAAAAATTTAAAAATAAGTTCCGAACAAAAGACTATATTTCTAAATGCTCTAATTTCCAGTATTTTCAAAATATAAAGTTTAAATTTATTTTTGAGAGCTCTTATAAAAATATTAATTCTTTAAAAACATTCCAAACATTGGGTCTTCACACAAGATTCTATATTTGAGTGCTGTTATTTTCGTCTCTGTAAAAACCCGTTAATTTTTTTATAATTTAGTAGGTTTTGATAAAGTTCATTGCCTCCTATAAGAAAAGCTGTAAAAAAGTTTATTATTTAGTTTTCTGATTCTCGTTATATATGTTCATTGATTCTTTATATTTTAAAAATTTGTTGGAAAAAGATTTCATCTTTCATTAATAGATTTGCAAAAAAAATATTTTTGAGTCTTCTTATTTTCTTTAGTTTCACAATATAATGATATTCCAAACTTTTAAAAGCTTTCGAAAAAAAATTTAAAATTAAGTTACGAACAAAATATTATATTTCTAATTGCTCTAATTTACAATACTTTCAAAATACAATGTTTTAATTTATTATTGAACGCTCTATGAGAAATTTTTACTTCTTTAAAAACATTCCAAAGAACTTTTCTCTTCTAAAGTGATCTAATTTCAATTGCTTTCAAGAAGAAATGTTTTCTATATACTAGGATCCTTTTTCGTACGATTGCTTCCTCCGAAAATTGAGTCTCCGCAAAACATTCTATTTTTAATTGCTCTTATTTTCGTCTCTCTCAAAATCCATTAATTTTTTACACTTTAGTAAGTTTTGAAACATTTCATTGCTTGCTGTAAAAATAGCTGTAACAAAAGGTTTATTCTTTAGTTTTCTGATTTTCGTTATATAAGTTAATTGTTGTTTTATATTTTTAAAATATTGTTGAAAAAGATTGCTTTTTTCAGTACTAGATTTCCAAAAAAATTATTTTTGGTTCCTTTTTTCTTTTGCTACAAAACACTTTCATATTCCAATTTTTTAGGGGCTTCCGAGAAAAATTAAAAATAAATTGCCAACAAAATATTATATTTCTATATGCCTAATTTCCAATACTTTCAAAATACAAATTTTAAATTTACTTTTGAAAGCAGTTTAAAAAATTTTTATTTTAAAAACATTCCAAAAAAACTTCTCTCTTCTGAAGTGATCTAATTTCCGCTGCTTTCAAAACGAAACTTTTTCTATATTTAGGGTCATTTTTGATACGATTGCTTCCTCTAAAAATTGTCTCCACAAAATATTCTATTTTTGAGTGCTCTTATTTTCGTCTCCCTCAAAATTCATTAATTTTTTATACTTTAGTATGTTTTCATAAACTTCATTGCTTTCTATAAAAATAGCTGTAACAAAAGGTTTTTTCTTTAGTTTTCTGATTTTCGTTATGTAAATTCATTGATGCTTTATATTTTTAAAATTTTGTTGAAAAAAGATAGCTTTTTCAGTAGTAGATTTCCAAAAAAAACTATTTTTGAGTGCTCTTATTTTCTTTGGTAACACAATACTTTCATATTGCAAATTTTTAATAGCTTCCGAAAAACACTTAGAAAGAAGTTTCAAAAAAATATTATATATCTGACTGCTCTAATTTCCAACATTTTAAAAATACAACTTTTAAATTTATATTTGAAAGCTCTAAAAATATTATTATTTCTTTAAAAACATTCCAAAAAACTTTTCTATTCGAAAGTTGTCTAATTTCCGTTGCTTTCAAAACGAAACATTTTCTATATTTTAGGATTTTTTGAAATGATTGCTTCCTCCAAAAGTTGAGCCTCCGCAAAAGATTTTATTTTTCAGTGCTCTTAATTTCGGCTCTCAAAATCCATTAATTATTTATACTTTAGTATGTTTTGATAAACTTCATTCCTTTCTATAAAAATAGCTGTAACAAAAGGTATATTTTTTTAATTTTTCTGATTTTCGTTAAATAAGTTTATTGATGCTTTACATTTTTAAAATTAAGTTTAAAAAAGATTGTTACCTTCAATATCAGATTTCCAAAAAATGTTTTTTGGTTTCTCCATTTTTTCCTTGGTTACACATTACAATGATTTTACATATTTTATGAACTTTCGAAAAATTTTTTTAAAATAAACTCCGATTAAGAGGTTATATTTCTGAGTGCTCTAATTTTCAATACTTTCATAATACATGGTTTATCTATATTTTTCAAAGTATATGAAAATAAATTATTTCCTTAAAAGCATTCCAAAAAACTTTTCTATTCGGAAGTCGCCAAATTTCAATGGTTTTCCAAACGAAACATTTTCTATATTTTAGGATCATTTTTGCTACGATTGCTTCCTTCAAAAATTGAATCTCTACAGCAGATTATATTTTTGAGTGTTCTTATTCTCGTCTCTCTCAAAATCCGTAACATTTTATACTTTAGTAGGTGTTCATAAATTTCATTACTTCATATAAGAAAAGCTGTAAAAAGTTTATTCATTAGTTTTCTTATTTTCGTTATATAAGTTCATTGACGCTTTATATTTTTAAAATATTGTTGAAAAAGGATTGCTTCTTTCAGTAGTAGATTTCCAAAAAAATCTATTTTTGATTAATCTTATTTTCTTTGGTTACACAATACGATGACATTCAAAATTATTAAGAGCTTTCGAAAATAAACTTAAAAATAAGTTTCTAACTAAAGGTTACATTTGTGAATGCGCTAATTATCAATACTTTAAAAATAAAATATTTAAATTTATTTTTTAAAGCTCTATGTAAAAATTTACTTATTTGAAAACATTCCGAAAAACTTGTTTTTTCTGAAATGATCTAATTTCCATTGCTTTCAAAACGAAACTTTTCTATATTTTAGGATCCTTTTTGATACGATTGCTTCCTCTAAAATTTGAGTCTCACCAAAAGATTCTATTTTTGAGTGCTCTTATTTTCGTCTCTCTCAAAATCCACTAATTTTTTATACTTTAGTAGGTTTTCATAAAGTTCATTGCTTCATATTAGAAAAGCAGTAAAAAAGTTTATTCATTACTTTTCTGATTTTCGTTATATAAAATCGATGATGTTTTATATTTTTAAAATGTTGTTCGAAAAATACTCTTTCTTTCAGTAATAGATTTCCCAAAAAATTATTTTTGAGTCCTCATATTTTCTTAGTTACACAATACAATGATATTGCATTTTTTTAATTTAAAAAAATATAAAAATAAGCTCCGGACAATTTATAATATTTCTAAATGCTCTAATTTACAATACTTTCAAAATACAATGTTCATTCATTAGTTTTCTTCTTTTGTTATATAAGTTTATTGATGCTTTATATTTTTAAAATATGGTTGAAAAAATTGCTTCTTTCAGTAGTAGATTTCCAAGAAAATTTATTTTTGAGTCCTCTTATTTTCTTTGGTTACGCAATACTTTCATACTCAAATTTTTAGAAGCTTTTGAAAAAATCTAACAAATAAGTTCCCAACAAAATATTATATGTCTAAATGCTCTAATTTCCAATACTTTCAAAATACAATGTTTAAATTTATTTGTGAAAGCTCTATGAAAAATTTTACTTCTTTCAAAACATTCAAAAAAACTTTCCTTTTCTGAAGTGATCTGATCTCCATTGCTTTCAAACGAAACCTTTTCTATATTTTATGATCCTTTTTGATACGATTGCTTCCTCCAAAAATTGAGTCTCTACAAAAGATTCTATTTTTGAGTGCTCTTATTTTCGTCTCTCTCAAAATCCACTAATTTTTGTACTTTAGTAGGTTTTCATAAAGTTCATTGCTTCATATTAGAAAAGCAGTAAAAAAAGTTTATTCATTACTTTTCTGATTTTCGTTATATAAATTTGATGATGTTTTATATTTTTAAAATATTGTTGAAAAAATACACCTTCCTTCAGTAATAGATTTCCCAAAATACTATTTTTGAGTCCTCATATTTTTTAAGTTACACAACACGATGATATTGCATTTTTTTAATTTAAAAAAAATAAAAATAAGCTCCGGACAATTTATAATATTTCTAAATGCTCTAATTTACAATACTTTCAAAATACAATGTTTAAATTTATTTTTAAAGGCTCTAATAAAAATTATTACTTCTTTAAAAACATTCCAAACAACATTTCTATTCTCAAGTAATCTAATTTCCATTGCTTTCAAAGCGCAACATATTCTATATTTAAGGATCCTTTTTGATACGATTGCTTCCTCCAAAAATTGAGTTTTCACACAAGATTCTATATTTGAGTACTCTTATTTTCGTCTGTGTAAAAATCCGTTAATTTTTTTGTACTTTAGTAGATTTTTTGATAAAGTTCATTGCTTAGTATAAGAGTAGCTGTAAAAAAATTTAATCTTTAGTTTTCTCATTTTCGTTATATAAGTTCGTTGATGCTTTATATTTTAAAAATATTGTTGAAAAAAGATTGCTTTCTTCAGTAATATATTTCGAAAAAAATTTCTTTGAATCTTCTTATTTTTTTGGTTACACAATACATTCATATTCAAGATTTTTAGGATCTTTCGAAAAAAACTGAAAAATAAATTCCCAACAAAAGATTATATATGTGAATGCTCTAATTTACAATACTTTCAAATTACAATGTTTAAATTTACTTTTGAAAGCTCTATAAATAATTTCTACTTCTTTAAAAACATTCCAAGAAACTTCTCTGGTAAAGTGATCTAATTTCCATTCCTTTCTAAACGAAACGTTTTTTTATTATAGGATCCTTTTTATAGGTTTGGTATCTCCAAGAATTGAATCTCCACAAAATTCTATTTTTGAGTGCCACTATTTTCGTCTCTCTCAAAATCCGTTAATTTTTTTATACTTTAGAAGGTTTTCATAAAGTTCATTGCTTCATATAAGAAAAGCAGTAAAAAAAGATTATTCATTACTTTTCTGAATTTCGTTACATAAGTTCATTGATGCTTTATATTTTTTAAATTAAGTTGAAAAAGGAATGCTTCTTTCAGTAGTTGATTACCAGAAAAAATATTTTTGAGCCATCTTATTTTGTTTGGTTACACAATATTTCATATTCCAAATTTCTGTGATCTCTCTCAAAATCCGTTTGTTTTTTATGCTTTAGAAGGTTTTCATAAATTGCATTGCCTCATAAAAAAGCGGTAAAAAAGCTTATTCATTAGTTTTCTGATTTTCATTATATAAATTCGATGATGCTTTATATTTTTAAAATATTGTTGAAAGAAATTGCTTCTTTCAGTAATAGATTTCCCAAAAAATTATTTTTGAGTCTTAATATTTTCCTGGGTTAAACACTACGATGATATTCCATTTTTTACGAGCTTTCGAAGAAAACTTAAAAATAAGTTCCGAACAAAAGATTATATTTCTAAATGCTCTAGTTTCCAATATTATCAAAATATAAAGTTTAAATTTATTTTTGAAAGCTCTTATAAAAATTATTAATTCTTTAAAAACATTCCAAACCACTTTTCTATTCTCAAGTGATCTAATTTTCATTGCCTTCAAAGCGCAACATATTCTATATTTTAGGATCTTTTTTTTTGATACAATTGCTTCCTCCAAAATTTGGGTCTTCACACAAGATTCTCTATTTGAGTGCTCTTATTTTCGTCTCTGTAAGAATCCCTTAAATTTTTATAATTTAGTAAGTTTTGATAAAGTTCATTGCCTCCTATAAGAAAAGCTGTAAAAAAGTTGATTCTTTAGTTTTCTGATTTTCGTTATATAAGTACATTGATTCTTTATATTTTAAAAATTTGTTGGAAAAAGATTGCATCTTTCAATAATAGATTTCCAAAAAATTGTTTTTGAGTCTTCTTATTTTGTTTAGTTTCACAATATAATGGTATTCCAAACTTGTAAAAGCTTCCGAAAAAATTTAAAAATAAGTTCCGAACCAAAGATCATATTTCTAAATGCTCTAATTTCCAATCTTTTCAAAATATTAAGTTTAAATTTATTTTTGAAAGGTCTTATAAAAATTATTAATTCTTTAAAAACATTCCAAACAACTTTTCTATTCTCAAGTGATCTAATTTTCATTGCTTTCAAAGCGCAACATATTCAATTTTTAGGATCATTTTTTGATACGATTGCTTCCTTCAAAAATTGGGTCTTCACACAAGATTCTAGTTTTGAGTGCTCTTATTCTCGTCTCTCTCAAAATCCCCAAATTTTTTATACTTTAGTAGGTTTTCATAAAGTTCGTTGCTTCATATAAGAAAAGCAGTAAAAAAAGCTTATTCATTACTTTTCTGATTCTCGTTATATAAGTTCCTTAAAGCTTTATACTTTTAAAATTTTGTTGAAAAAATATACCTTCTTTCAGTAATAGATTTCCCAAAAAACTATTTTTGAGTCCTCATGTTTTCTTGGGTTACACAATACGATGATATTGCATTTTTTAATTTTTTATAAAAAAATTTAAAAACAAGATCCGAACAAATGATTATATTTCTAAATGCTCTAATTTCCAATACTTGCAAAATACAATGTTTAAATTTATTTTTTAAAGCTCTATGAAAAATTTTACTTCTTTTAAACATTCCAAAAAACTTTCATTTTCTGAAGTGATCTGATATCCATTGCTTTCGAAACGAAATGTTTTCTATATTTTACGATCCTTTATGATACGATTGCTTCCTCCAAAAATTGAGTCTCTATAAAAGATTCTATTTTTGAGTGCTTTTATTTTAGTCTCTCTCAAAATCCACTATTTTTTTATACTTGTATGTTTCAATAAACTTCATTGCTTTCTATAAAAATAGCTGTAACAAAAGGTATATTTTTTTTAATTTTTCTGATTTTCGTTAAATAAGTTTATTGATGCTTTATATTTTTAAAATTAAGTTTAAAAAAGATTTTTACCTTCAATATCAGATTTCCAAAAAATGTTTTTTGGTTTCTCCATTTTTTCCTTGGTTACACATTACAATGATTTTACATATTTTATGAACTTTCGAAAAAAATTTTTAAAATAAACTCCGATTAAGAGGTTATATTTCTGAGTGCTCTAATTCTCAATACTTTCATAATACATGGTTTATCTATATTTTTGAAAGTATATGAAAATAAATTATTTCCTTAAAAGCATTCCAAAAAACTTTTCTATTCGGAAGTCGCCTAATTTCAATTGTTTTCAAAACGAAACATTTTCTATATTTTAGGATCATTTTTGCTACGATTGCTTCCTTCAAAAATTGAATCTCCACAAAAGATTATATTTTTGAGTGTTCTTATTCTCGTCTCTCTCAAAATCCGTAACATTTTATACTTTAGTAGGTGTTCATAAATTTCATTAATTCATATAAGAAAAGCTGTAAAAAGTTTATTCATTAGTTTTCTTATTTTCGTTATATAAGTTCATTGAAGCTTTATATTTTTAAAATATTGTTGAAAAAGGATTGCTTCTTTCAGTAGTAGATTTCCAAAAAAATATTTTTGAGTCCTCTTATTTTCTTTGGTTACACAACACTTTCATATTCGAAAATTTAAGGAGCTTCCGAAGAACACTTAAAAATAAGTTCCCGCCAAAAGATTATATTTCTAAATGCTCTAATTTGCAAAACTTTAAAAATACAATGTTTGAATTTATTTTTAAAGTCTATGAAAAACTTTTTCTTTAAAAATATTCCAAAAAAATTTCTCTCTTTTGAAGTGATCTAATTTCCATTGTTTTCAAAACGAAACGTTTTCTATATTTTAGGATCTTTTTGATATGATTGTATCCTCAAAAAATTGAGTCTCCACGAAAGATTCTACTTTTGAGTGCTCTTATTTTCGTCTCTCTCACAATCCATTAATTTTTTATACTTCAGTATGTTTTGATAAACTTTATTGTTTTCTATAAAAATAGCTCTAACAAAATACAATGTTTTAATTTATTATTGAACGCTCTATGAGAAATTTTTACTTCTTTAAAAACATTCCAAAAACTTTTCTCTTCTAAAGTGATCTAATTTCAATTGCTTTCAAGAAGAAATGTTTTCTATATACTAGGATCCTTTTTCGTACGATTGCTTCCTCCGAAAATTGAGTCTCCACAAAATATTCCATTTTTGAGTGCTCTTATTTTCGTCTCCCTCAAAATTCATTCATTTTTTATACTTTAGTATGTTTTCATAAACTTCATTGCTTTCTATAAAAATAGCTGTAACAAAAGGTTTTTTCTTTAGTTTTCTGATTTTCGTTATGTAAATTCATTGATGCTTTATATTTTTAAAATTTTGTTGAAAAAAGATAGCTTTTTCAGTAGTAGATTTCCAAAAAAACTATTTTTGAGTGCTCTTATTTTCTTTGGTAACACAATACTTTCATATTGCAAATTTTTAATAGGTTCCGAAAAACACTTAGAAAGAAGTTTCAAAAAAGTATTATATATCTGACTGCTCTAATTTCCAACATTTTAAAAATACAACTTTTAAATTTATATTTGAAAGCTCTAAAAATATTATTATTTCTTTAAAAACATTGCAAAAACTTTTCTATTCGAAAGTTGTCTAATTTCCGTTGCTTTCAAAACGAAACATTTTCTATATTTTAGGATTTTTTGAAATGATTGCTTCCTCCAAAAGTTGAGCCTCTACAAAAGATTTTATTTTTCAGTGCTCTTAATTTCGACTCTCTCAAAATCCATTAATTTTTTATACTTTAGTATGTTTTGATAAACTTCATTCCTTTCTATAAAAATAGCTGTAACAAAAGGGTTTTTCTTTAGTTTTCTGATTTTCGTTATATAAATTCATTGATGCTTTATATTTTTAAAATATTGTTGAAAAAGATCGCCTCTTTCAGTCGTAGATTTCCAAAAAAATTATTTTTGAGTCCTTTTATTTTCTTTGGTAACACAACACTTTCGTATTCCAAATATCTAGGAGCTTCCGAAAACACTTAAAAATAGGTTCCCAACAAAAGATTTTATTTCTAAATGCTCTAATTACCAATAATTTCAAAATACAATGTTTAAATTTATTTTTAAAATCTATGAAAAATTTTAACTTCTTTAAAAACATTCAAAACACCTCTCTACTGAAGTGATCTAATTTCCGTTGGCTTCAAAACGAAACGTTTTCCATATTTTAGGATCCTTTTTGATACGATGGCTTCCTCAAAAAATTGAGTCTCTACAAAATATTTTATTCTTGAGTGCCCTTACTTTCGTCTCTCTCAAAATCCGAATTTTTTATACTTCAGTAGGTTTTCATAAAGTTCGTTGCTTCCTACGAGAAAAGCAGTAAAAAATGTTATTCTTTAGTTTTCTGATTTTCGTTATATAAGTTCATTGATGCTTTATATTTCAAAAATATTGTTGAAAATGGTTGCTTGTTTCAGTAATATATTTCCCAAAAAAACTATTTTTATTTCCTCATATTTTCGTGTATTACACAATACGTTGGTATTCCATTTTTTAGGAGCTTTCGAAAAAAAATTAACAAATAAGTTCCCAACAAATGATTTTATATCTTAATGCTCTAATTTCCAATACTTTCAAATTACAATGTTCAAATTTATTTTTGAAAACTCTATGAAAAACTTTAACTTCTTTAAAAAATATTCCAAAAATATTTGTCTCTTCTGAAGTGATCTATTTTCCATTGACTTCAAAATGAAACGTTCTCTTTATATTTTAGGATCCTTTTTGATACGATTTCTTCCTCCAAGAATTGAGTCCCCACAAAAATTCTATTTTCGAGAAATCTTATTTACGTCTCAATCAAAATACGTTAATTTTTATACTTTAGTAGGTTTTTTAAATTTTAACACTTCATATAAGAAAAGCTGTAAAAAAGGTTATTTCATTAGTTTTCTTGTTTTCGTTATATAAGTTTATTGATGCTTTACATTTTTAAAATATTGTTGAAAAAATTGCTTCTTTCAATAGTAGATTTCCAAAAAAATGTATTTTTGATTTCTTTTATTTTCTTTGGTTACACAATACTTTCATATTTCAAATCTTTAGGAACTTTCGAAAAAATCTAACAAATAAGTTCCCAACTAAAGGCTATATATCTGACTGCTCTAGTTACAAATACTTTAAAAATACAATGTTTAAATTTATTTTTGAAAGCTCTACGAAAAATTATTACTTCAATAAAAACATTCCAAAAAACTTATCTCTTTTCAAGTGATCTAATTTCCATTACTCTCAAAACGCAACGTTTTCTATATTTTAGGATTTTTTCTCATATGATTGCTTCCTCCAAAAATTGTCTCCACAAAAGATTCAATTTTATTGTGCTCTTATTTTCGTCTCTCAAAATCCGTTATTTTTTATACTTTAGTAGGTTTTCATAAAGTTCATTGCTTCATATAAGAAAAGCAGTAAAAAAGTATATATCCATTACTTTTCTGATTTTCGTTATATAAGTTCATTGATGCTTTTTATTTTTAAAATATTGTTGAAAAAAATGCTTCTTTCAGTAGTAGATTTCCAAAAAATATTTTTTGAGCCCTCTTATTTTCTTTGGTTACACAATATTTCATATTCCAAATTTTTGCGATCTTCCGAAAAAAACTTAAAAATAAGTTCCCAACAAAAGATTATATATCTGACTGCCCTAATTACCAATGCTTTAAAAATGCAATGTTTAAATTTTTTTGAAATCTCTATGAAAAACTTTAACTTCTTTAAAAAATATTCCAACAATATTTGTCTCTTCTGATGTGATCTATTTTCCATTGTCTTCAAAACGAAACGTTTTCTATATTTTACGACCCTCTTTGATAGGATTGCTTCCTCCAAAAATTGAGTCTCCACAAAAATTCTATTTCTTATGTGCTCTTATTTTCGTCTCTCTCAAAATCCGTTAATTTTTTATACTTTAGTAGGTTTTTGTAAAGTTCATTGCTTCCTATAAGAAAAGTTGTAAAAAAATTATTATCTAGTTTTCTGATGTTCGTTATATAAGTTCAGTTATGCTATATATTTTCAAAATATTGTTGAAAAAAGATTGATTCTTTCAGCAGTAGATTTCTTAAAAAAATATTTTTGGGTACTCTTATTTTCTTACGTTACACAATACTTTCATATTCAAAATTTTTAGGAGCGTTCGAAAAAAAACTAACAAATAAGTTCCCAAGAAAAGGTTATATTGCTCTAATTACCAATATTTTAAAAATACAATATTCAAATTTATTTTTGAAAGCTGTATCAAAAATGTTTACTTTAAAGACTTTCCAAAAGACTTGTCTCTTCTCAAGTGCTCTAATTTCCATTACTTTCAAAACGCAAAGTTTTCTATTTTTTAGAATTTTTTCTTACATGATTGCTTCCTCCAAAAATTGTCTCCACAAAAAAGTCAATTTTTGAGTGTCCCTATTTTGCTCTCTCAAAATCTGTACATTTTTTTAATTTAGTAGGTTTTCATAATGTTCATTCCTTCATATAAGAAAAGCAGTAAAAAAAAGATTATTCATTACTTTTCTGAATTTCGTTATATAAGTTCATTGATGCTTTACATTTTTAAAATATTGTTGAAAAAATACTCCTTCTTTCAGTAATAGATTTCCAAAATATTATTTTTGAGTCCTCTTATTATCTTTGGTTACACAACACCTTCATATTCCAAATATTTAGGAGCTTCCGAAAAATACTTAAAAATAGGTTCCCAACAAAAGATTTTATTTCTAAATGCTCCAATTACCAATACTTTCAAAATACAATGTTTAAATTTATTTTTAAAATCTATGAAAAATTTTAACTTCTTTAAAAACATTCCAAAAAACTTCTCTTTTCTGAAGTGATCCAATTTCCGTTGCCTTCAAAACGACATGTTTTCTATATTTTAGGATATTTTGTTACGATTGCTTCCTCAAAAAATTGAGTCTCCACAAAATATTCTATTCTTGAGTGCCCTTACTTTCGTCTCTCTCAAAATCTGAATTTTTTATACTTTAGTAGGTTTTGATAAAGTTCGTTGTTTCCTACGAGAAAAGCACTAAAAATATTATTCTTTAGTTCTCTGATTTTCGTTATATAAGTTCATTGATGCCTTATATTTTTAAAATACTGTTGAAAAAAGATTGCTTCTTTCAGTAGTAGATTTCCCAAAAAAATATTTTTGAGTCCTCTTATTTTCTTTGGTTACACAATACTTTCATATTCGAAAATTTTAGGAGCTTCCGAAGAACACTCAAAAATAAGTTCCCGCCCAAAGATGATATTTCTAAATGCTCTAATTTGCAACACTTTTAAAATACAATGTTTAAATTTATTTTTAAAATATATGAAAAACTTTAACTTCTTTAAAAACATTACAAAAAACTTCTCTCTTCTGAAGTGATCTAATTTCCATTGTTTTCAAAACGAAACGGTTTCTATATTTTAGGATCCCTTTTGATATGATTGCTTCCTCAAAAAATTGAGTCTCCACAAAAGATTCTATTTTTGAGTGCTCTTATTTTCGTCTGTCTCACAATCCATTAATTTTTTATACTTCAGTATGTTTTGATAAACTTCATTGTTTTCTATAAAAATAGTTCTAACAAAAGGTTTATTCTATAGTTTCCTGATTTTCGTTATATAACTTCATTGCTTTATATTTAAAAAAGTATTTTTATTTAAAAAAATATAAAAATAAGCTCCGGACAATTTATAATATTTCTAAATGCTCTAATTTACAATACTTTCAAAATACAATGTTCATTCATTAGTTTTCTTCTTTTGTTATATAAGTTTATTGATGCTTTATATTTTTAAAATATGGTTGAAAAAATTGCTTCTTTCAGTAGTAGATTTCCAAGAAAATTTATTTTTGAGTCCTCTTATTTTCTTTGGTTACGCAATACTTTCATACTCAAATTTTTAGAAGCTTTTGAAAAAATCTAACAAATAAGTTCCCAACAAAATATTATATGTCTAAATGCTCTAATTTAAAATACTTTCAAAATACAATGTTTAAATTTATTTGTGAAAGCTCTATGAAAAATTTTACTTCTTTCAAAACATTCAAAAAAACTTTCATTTTCTGAAGTGATCTGATCTCCATTGCTTTCAAACGAAACCTTTTCTATATTTTATGATCCTTTTTGATACGATTGCTTCCTCCAAAAATTGAGTCTCTACAAAAGATTCTATTTTTGAGTGCTCTTATTTTCGTCTCTCTCAAAATCCACTAATTTTTGTACTTTAGTAGGTTTTCATAAAGTTCATTGCTTCATATTAGAAAAGCAGTAAAAAAAGTTTATTCATTACTTTTCTGATTTTCGTTATATAAATTTGATGATGTTTTATATTTTTAAAATATTGTTGAAAAAATACACCTTCTTTCAGTAATAGATTTCCCAAAATACTATTTTTGAGTCCTCATATTTTTTAAGTTACACAATACGATGATATTGCATTTTTTTAATTTAAAAAAAATAAAAATAAGCTCCGGACAATTTATAATATTTCTAAATGCTCTAATTTACAATACTTTCAAAATACAATGTTTAAATTTATTTTTTAAGGCTCTAATAAAAATTATTACTTCTTTAAAAACATTCCAAACAACTTTTCTATTCTCAAGTAATCTAATTTCCATTGCTTTCAAAGCGCAACATATTCTATATTTAAGGATCCTTTTTGATACGATTGCTTCCTCCAAAAATTGAGTTTTCACACAAGATTCTATATTTGAGTGCTCTTATTTTCGTCTGTGTAAAAATCCGTTAATTTTTTTGTACTTTAGTAGATTTTTTGATAAAGTTCATTGCTTAGTATAAGAGTAGCTGTAAAAAAATTTAATCTTTAGTTTTCTCATTTTCGTTATATAAATTCGTTGATGCTTTATATTTAAAAATATTGTTGAAAAAAGATTGCTTTCTTCAGTAATATATTTCGAAAAAAATTTCTTTGAATCTTCTTATTTTCTTTGGTTACACAATACATTCATATTCAAGATTTTTAGGATCTTTCGAAAAAAACTGAAAAATAAATTCCCAACAAAAGATTATATATGTGAATGCTCTAATTTACAATACTTTCAAATTACAATGTTTAAATTTACTTTTGAAAGCTCTATAAATAATTTCTACTTCTTTAAAAACATTCCAAGAAACTTCTCTGGTAAAGTGATCTAATTTCCATTCCTTTCTAAACGAAACGTTTTTTTATTATAGGATCCTTTTTTATAGGTTTGGTATCTCCAAGAATTGAATCTCCACAAAATTCTATTTTTGAGTGCCACTATTTTCGTCTCTCTCAAAATCCGTTTGTTTTTTATGCTTTAGAAGGTTTTCATAAATTGCATTGCCTCATAAAAAAGCGGTAAAAAAGCTTATTCATTAGTTTTCTGATTTTCATTATATTAATTCGATGATGCTTTATATTTTTAAAATATTGTTGAAAGAAATTGCTTCTTTCAGTAATAGATTTCCCAAAAAATTATTTTTGAGTCTTAATATTTTCCTGGGTTAAACACTACGATGATATTCCATTTTTTACGAGCTTTCGAAGAAAACTTAAAAATAAGTTCCGAACAAAAGATTATATTTCTAAATGCTCTAGTTTCCAATATTTTCAAAATATAAAGTTTAAATTTATTTTTGAAAGCTCTTATAAAAATTATTAATTCTTTAAAAACATTCCAAACCACTTTTCTATTCTCAAGTGATCTAATTTTCATTGCCTTCAAAGCGCAACATATTCTATATTTTAGGATCTTTTTTTTGATACAATTGCTTCCTCCAAAATTTGGGTCTTCACACAAGATTCTCTATTTGAGTGCTCTTATTTTCGTCTCTGTAAGAATCCCTTAAATTTTTATAATTTAGTAAGTTTTGATAAAGTTCATTGCCTCCTATAAGAAAAGCTGTAAAAAAGTTTATTCTTTAGTTTTCTGATTTTCGTTATATAAGTACATTGATTCTTTATATTTTAAAAATTTGTTGGAAAAAGATTGCATCTTTCAATAATAGATTTCCAAAAAAATGTTTTTGAGTCTTCTTATTTTGTTTAGTTTCACAATATAATGGTATTCCAAACTTATAAAAGCTTCCGAAAAAATTTAAAAATAATTTCCGAACCAAAGATCATATTTCTAAATGCTCTAATTTCCAATCTTTTAAAAATATTAAGTTTAAATTTATTTTTGAAAGGTCTTATAAAAATTATTAATTCTTTAAAAACATTCCAAACAACTTTTCTATTCTCAAGTGATCTAATTTTCATTGCTTTCAAAGCGCAACATATTCAATTTTTAGGATCATTTTTTGATACGATTGCTTCCTTCAAAAATTGGGTCTTCACACAAGATTCTATTTTTGAGTGCTCTTATTCTCGTCTCTCTCAAAATCCCCAAATTTTTTATACTTTAGTAGGTTTTCATAAAGTTCATTGCTTCATATAAGAAAAGCAGTAAAAAAAAGCTTATTCATTACTTTTCTGATTCTCGTTATATAAGTTCCTTAAAGCTTTATACTTTTAAAATTTTGTTGAAAAAATATACCTTCTTTCAGTAATAGATTTCCCAAAAAACTATTTCTGACTCCTCATGTTTTCTTGGGTTACACAATACGATGATATTGCATTTTTTAATTTTTTATAAAAAAATTTAAAAACAAGATCCGAACAAATGATTATATTTCTAAATGCTCTAATTTCCAATACTTGCAAAATACAATGTTTAAATTTATTTTTGAAAGCTCTATGAAAAATTTTACTTCTTTTAAACATTCCAAAAAACTTTCATTTTCTGAAGTGATCTGATATCCATTGCTTTCGAAACGAAATGTTTTCTATATTTTACGATCCTTTATGATACGATTGCTTCCTCCAAAAATTGAGTCTCTACAAAAATTTCTATTTTTGAGTGCTTTTATTTTAGTCTCTCTCAAAATCCACTATTTTTTTATACTTGTATGTTTTGATAAACTTCATTCCTTTCTATAAAAATAGCTGTAACAAAAGGTATATTTTTTTAATTTTTCTGATTTTCGTTAAATAAGTTTATTGATGCTTTACATTTTTAAAATTAAGTTTAAAAAAGATTGTTACCTTCAATATCAGATTTCCAAAAAATGTTTTTTGGTTTCTCCATTTTTTCCTTGGTTACACATTACAATGATTTTACATATTTTATGAACTTTCGAAAAAAATTTTTAAAATAAACTCCGATTAAGAGGTTATATTTCTGAGTGCTCTAATTCTCAATACTTTCATAATACATGGTTTATCTATATTTTTGAAAGTATATGAAAATAAATTATTTCCTTAAAAGCATTCCAAAAAACTTTTCTATTCGGAAGTCGCCTAATTTCAATTGTTTTCAAAACGAAACATTTTCTATATTTTAGGATCATTTTTGCTACGATTGCTTCCTTCAAAAATTGAATCTCCACAAAAGATTATATTTTTGAGTGTTCTTATTCTCGTCTCTCTCAAAATCTGTAACATTTTATACTTTAGTAGGTGTTTATAAATTTCATTAATTCATATAAGAAAAGCTGTAAAAAGTTTATTCATTAGTTTTCTTATTTTCGTTATATAAGTTCATTGAAGCTTTATATTTTTAAAATATTGTTGAAAAAGGATTGCTTCTTTCAGTAGTAGATTTCCAAAAAAATATTTTTGAGTCCTCTTATTTTCTTTGGTTACACAACACTTTCATATTCGAAAATTTAAGGAGCTTCCGAAGAACACTTAAAAATAAGTTCCCGCCAAAAGATTATATTTCTAAATGCTCTAATTTGCAAAACTTTAAAAATACAATGTTTGAATTTATTTTTAAAGTCTATGAAAAACTTTTTCTTTAAAAATATTCCAAAAAAATTTCTCTCTTTTGAAGTGACCTAATTTCCATTGTTTTCAAAACGAAACGTTTTCTATATTTTAGGATCTTTTTGATATGATTGTATCCTCAAAAAATTGAGTCTCCACGAAAGATTCTACTTTTGAGTGCTCTTATTTTCGTCTCTCTCACAATCCATTAATTTTTTATACTTCAGTATGTTTTGATAAACTTCATTGTTTTCTATAAAAATAGCTCTAACAAAATACAATGTTTTAATTTATTATTGAACGCTCTATGAGAAATTTTTACTTCTTTAAAAACATTCCAAAGAACTTTTCTCTTCTAAAGTGATCTAATTTCAATTGCTTTCAAGAAGAAATGTTTTCTATATACTAGGATCCTTTTTCGTACGATTGCTTCCTCCGAAAATTGAGTCTCCACAAAATATTCCATTTTTGAGTGCTCTTATTTTCGTCTCCCTCAAAATTCATTCATTTTTTATACTTTAGTATGTTTTCATAAACTTCATTGCTTTCTATAAAAATAGCTGTAACAAAAGGTTTTTTTCTTTAGTTTTCTGATTTTCGTTATGTAAATTCATTGATGCTTTATATTTTTAAAATTTTGTTGAAAAAAGATAGCTTTTTCAGTAGTAGATTTCCAAAAAAAACTATTTTTGAGTGCTCTTATTTTCTTTGGTAACACAATACTTTCATATTGCAAATTTTTAATAGCTTCCGAAAAACACTTAGAAAGAAGTTTCAAAAAAGTATTATATATCTGACTGCTCTAATTTCCAACATTTTAAAAATACAACTTTTAAATTTATATTTGAAAGCTCTAAAAATATTATTATTTCTTTAAAAACATTGCAAAAATTTTTCTATTCGAAAGTTGTCTAATTTCCGTTGCTTTCAAAACGAAACATTTTCTATATTTTAGGATTTTTTGAAATGATTGCTTCCTCCAAAAGTTGAGCCTCCACAAAAGATTTTATTTTTCAGTGCTCTTAATTTCGGCTCTCTCAAAATCTATTAATTTTTTATACTTTAGTATGTTTTGATAAACTTCATTCCTTTCTATAAAAATAGCTGTAACAAAAGGGTTTTTCTTTAGTTTTCTGATTTTCGTTATATAAATTCATTGATGCTTTATATTTTTAAAATATTGTTGAAAAAAGATCGCCTCTTTCAGTCGTAGATTTCCAAAAAAATTATTTTTGAGTCCTTTTATTTTCTTTGGTAACACAACACTTTCGTATTCCAAATATCTAGGAGCTTCCGAAAACACTTAAAAATAGGTTCCCAACAAAAGATTTTATTTCTAAATGCTCTAATTACCAATAATTTCAAAATACAATGTTTAAATTTATTTTTAAAATCTATGAAAAATTTTAACTTTTTTAAAAACATTCAAAACACCTCTCTACTGAAGTGATCTAATTTCCGTTGGCTTCAAAACGAAACGTTTTCTATATTTTAGGATCCTTTTTGATACGATGGCTTCCTCAAAAAATTGAGTCTCTACAAAATATTTTATTCTTGAGTGCCCTTACTTTCGTCTCTCTCAAAATCCGAATTTTTTATACTTCAGTAGGTTTTCATAATGTCCGTTGCTTCCTACGAGAAAAGCAGTAAAAAATGTTATTCTTTAGTTTTCTGATTTTCGTTATATAAGTTCATTGATGCTTTATATTTCAAAAATATTGTTGAAAATGTTTGCTTGTTTCAGTAATATATTTCCCAAAAAAACTATTTTTATTTCCTCATATTTTCGTGTATTACACAATACGTTGGTATTCCATTTTTTAGGAGCTTTCGAAAAAAAATTAACAAATAAGTTCCCAACAAATGATTTTATATCTTAATGCTCTAATTTCCAATACTTTCAAATTACAATGTTCAAATTTATTTTTGAAAACTCTATGAAAAACTTTAACTTCTTTAAAAAATATTTCAAAAATATTTGTCTCTTCTGAAGTGATCTATTTTCCATTGACTTCAAAATGAAACGTTCTCTTTATATTTTAGGATCCTTTTTGATACGATTGCTTCCTCCAAGAATTGAGTCCCCACAAAAATTCTATTTTCGAGAAATCTTATTTACGTCTCCCTCAAAATACGTTAATTTTTATACTTTAGTAGGTTTTTTAAATTTTAACACTTCATATAAGAAAAGCTGTAAAAAAGGTTATTTCATTAGTTTTCTTGTTTTCGTTATATAAGTTTATTGATGCTTTACATTTTTAAAATATTGTTGAAAAAATTGCTTCTTTCAGTAGTAGATTTCCAAAAAAATGTATTTTTGATTTCTTTTATTTTCTTTGGTTACACAATACTTTCATATTTCAAATCTTTAGGAACTTTCGAAAAAATCTAACAAATAAGTTCCCAACTAAAGGCTATATATCTGACTGCTCTAGTTACAAATACTTTAAAAATACAATGTTTAAATTTATTTTTGAAAGCTCTACGAAAAATTATTACTTCAATAAAAACATTCCAAAAAACTTATCTCTTTTCAAGTGATCTAATTTCCATTACTCTCAAAACGCAACGTTTTCTATATTTTAGGATTTTTTCTCATATGATTGCTTCCTCCAAAAATTGTCTCCACAAAAGATTCAATTTTATTGTGCTCTTATTTTCGTCTCTCAAAATCCGTTATTTTTTATACTTTAGTAGGTTTTCATAAAGTTCATTGCTTCATATAAGAAAAGCAGTAAAAAAGTATATATCCATTACTTTTCTGATTTTCGTTATATAAGTTCATTGATGCTTTTTATTTTTAAAATATTGTTGAAAAAAATGCTTCTTTCAGTAGTAGATTTCCAAAAAATATTTTTTGAGCCCTCTTATTTTCTTTGGTTACACAATATTTCATATTCCAAATTTTTGCGATCTTCCGAAAAAAACTTAAAAATAAGTTCCCAACAAAAGATTATATATCTGACTGCCCTAATTACCAATGCTTTAAAAATACAATGTTTAAATTTTTTTGAAAGCTCTATGAAAAACTTTAACTTCTTTAAAAAATATTCCAAAAATATTTGTCTCTTCTGATGTGATCTATTTTCCATTGTCTTCAAAACGAAACGTTTTCTATATTTTACGACCCTCTTTGATAGGATTGCTTCCTCCAAAAATTGAGTCTCCACAAAAATTCTATTTCTTATGTGCTCTTATTTTCGTCTCTCTCAAAATCCGTTAATTTTTTATACTTTAGTAGGTTTCTGTAAAGTTCATTGCTTCCTATAAGAAAAGTTGTAAAAAAATTATTATCTAGTTTTCTGATGTTCGTTATATAAGTTCAGTTATGCTATATATTTTCAAAATATTGTTGAAAAGAGATTGCTTCTTTCAGCAGTAGATTTCTTAAAAAAATATTTTTGGGTACTCTTATTTTCTTAGGTTAACAATACTTTCATATTCTAAATTTTTAGGAGCGTTCGAAAAAAAACTAACAAATAAGTTCCCAAGAAAAGGTTATATTGCTCTAATTACCAATATTTTAAAAATACAATATTCAAATTTATTTTTGAAAGCTGTATCAAAAATGTTTACTTTAAAGACTTTCCAAAAGACTTGTCTCTTCTCAAGTGCTCTAATTTCCATTACTTTCAAAACGCAAAGTTTTCTATTTTTTAGGATTTTTTCTTACATGATTGCTTCCTCCAAAAATTGTCTCCACAAAAAAGTCAATTTTTGAGTGTCCCTATTTTGCTCTCTCAAAATCTTTACATTTTTTTAATTTAGTAGGTTTTCATAAAGTTCATTCCTTCATATAAGAAAAGCAGTAGAAATAAAGATTATTCATTACTTTTCTGAATTTCGTTATATAAGTTCATTGATGCTTTACATTTTTAAAATATTGTTGAAAAAATACTCCTTCTTTCAGTAATAGATTTCCAAAAAATTATTTTTGAGTCCTCTTATTTTCTTTGGTTACACAACGCCTTCATATTCCAAATATTTAGGAGCTTCCGAAAAATACTTAAAAATAGGTTCCCAACAAAAGATTTTATTTCTAAATGCTCTAATTACCAATACTTTCAAAATACAATGTTTAAATTTATTTTTAAAATCTATGAAAAATTTTAACTTCTTTAAAAACATTCCAAAAAACTTCTCTTTTCTGAAGTGATCCAATTTCCGTTGCCTTCAAAACGACATGTTTTCTATATTTTAGAATATTTTGTTACGATTGCTTCCTCAAAAAATTGAGTCTCCACAAAATATTCTATTCTTGAGTGCCCTTACTTTCGTCTCTCTCAAAATCTGAATTTTTTATACTTTAGTAGGTTTTGATAAAGTTCGTTGTTTCCTACGATAAAAGCACTAAAAATATTATTCTTTAGTTCTCTGATTTTCGTTATATAAGTTCATTGATGCCTTATATTTTTAAAATACTGTTGAAAAAAGATTGCTTCTTTCAGTAGTAGATTTCCCAAAAAAATATTTTTGAGTCCTCTTATTTTCTTTGGTTACACAATACTTTCATATTCGAAAATTTTAGGAGCTTTCGGAAAAAGCTTAAAAATAAGTTCCGAACAAAAGTTTAAATTTCTAAATCCTCTAATTTCCAATATTTTCAAAATACAAAGTTTACATTTATTTTTGAGAGCTCTAATAAAAATTATTAATTCTATAAAAACATTCCAAACAACTTTTCTATTCTCAAGTGATCTAACTTCCATTGCTTTCAAAGCGCAACATATTCTGTTTTAGGATCCTTTTTTGATACGATTGCTTCCTCCAAAAATTGAGTCTCCACAAAAGATTCTATTTCTTATGTGCTCTTGTTTTCGTTTCTCAAAAAATCTGTTAATTTTTCTACTTTAGTAGGTTTTGATAAAGTTCATTGCCTCCTATAAGAAAAGCTGTAAAAAAATTTAATATCTAGTTTTCTGAAGTTCGTTATATAAGTTCAGTTACGCTTTATATTTTTAAAATATTGTTGAAGAAAGATTGCTTGTTTCAGTAGTAGATTTCCCAAAAAAATTATTTTTTGTCCTCGTATTTTCTTTGGTTACACAATACTTTCATATTCCAAATTTTTAGGAGTTTTCAAAAAAAAACAACAAATAAGTTCCCAACCAAAGTCTATTTATCTAAATCCTCTATTTTCCAATACTTTGAAAATACAATGTTCAAATTTATTTTTGAAAACTATGAAAAATTTTTACTTCTTGAAAAACATTCCAAAAAAACTTGTCTCTTCTCAAGTGATTTAATTTCCATTACTTTCAAAACGCAACGTTTTCTATATTTTATGATTTTTTCTCATATGATTGCTTCCTACAAAAATTGTCTCCACAAATGATTCAATTTTTGAGTGCTCTTATTTTCGTCTCTAAAAATCCGTTAATTTTTTATACTTTAGTAGATTTTCATAAAGTTCATTGCTTCATATAAGAAAAGCAGTAAAAAAGTTTATTCATTACTTCTCCGATTTTCGTAATATAAGTACATTGTTACTTTATATTTTTAAAATATTGTTGAGAAAAATTGCTTCTTTCAGTAGTAGATTTCCAAAAAATATTTTTGAGCAATGTTTTTTTCTTTGGTTACACAATATTTCATATTCCAAATTTTTGCGATTTTCCGAAAAGAACTTAAAGATAAGTTCCCAACAAAAGATCATATATATGACTGCTCTAATTACCAATACTTTAAAAAAACAATGTTGAAATTTAAATTTTGAGAGCTCTATGAAAATTTTTACTTCTTTAAAAACATTCTAAAAAACTTGTCTCTTCTCAAGTGACCAAATTTCCATTCCTTTCAAAACGAAACGTTTTTTTATTGTAGGATCATTTTTTATAGGTTTGCTTTCTCCAAGAATTGAATCTCCACAAAAATTCTATTTTTGAGTGCCCTTATTTTCGTCTCTCTCAAAATCCGTTAATTTGTTTATAGTTTAGAAAGTTTTGATTAATTTCATTCCTAAATATAAAAAAAGCTGAAGAAAATTTAATTCATTAGTTTTCTTCTTTTTTTATATAAGTTTATTGATGCTTTATATTTTTAAAATATGGTTGAAAAAATTGCTTCTTTCAGTAGTAGATTTCCAAGAAAATTTATTTTTGAGTCCTCTTATTTTCTTTGGTTACATAATACTTTCATTCTCAAATTTTTAGAAGCTTTTGAAAAAATCTAACAAATAAGTTCCCAACAAAATATTATATATCTAAATGCTCTAATTTCCAATACTTTAAAAATACAATGTTCAAATTTGTTTTTGAAAGCTCTATGAAAAATTGTAACTTCTTTAAAAACATTCCAAAAACTTCTCTTCTGAAGTGGTCTATTTTCCATTGAATTCAAAACGAAACGTTTTCTATATTTTAGGATCCTCTTTCATAGGATTGCATCCCCCAAAAATTGAGTTTCCACAAAAGATTCTATTTTTGCGTGCTGTTATTTTCGTCTCTGAAAAAACCGTTAATTTTTTATACTTTATTAGGTTATGATAAAGTTCATTGCTTCCTATAAGAAAAGCTGTAAAAAAATTTCTTATCTAGTTTTCTGATGTTCGTTATATAAGTTCTTTGATGCTTTATATTTTTAAAATATTGTTGAAAAATATTGCTTCTTTCAGTTATAGATTTCCCAAAAAACTATTTTTGAGTCCTCATATTTTTTAAGTTACACAATACGATGATATTGCATTTTTTTAATTTAAAAAAAATAAAAATAAGCTCCGGACAATTTATAATATTTCTAAATGCTCTAATTTACAATGCTTTCAAAACACAATGTTTAAATTTATTTTTGAAGGCTCTAATAAAAATTATTACTTCTTTAAAAACATTCCAAACAACTTTTCTATTCTCAAGTAATCTAATTTCCATTGCTTTCAAAGCGCAACATATTCTATATTTAAGGATCCTTTTTTGATACGATTGCTTCCTCCAAAAATTGAGTTTTCACACAAGATTCTATATTTGAGTGCTCTTATTTTCGTCTCTGTAAAAATCCGTTAATTTTTTTGTACTTTAGTAGATTTTTTGATAAAGTTCATTGCTTAGTATAAGAGTAGCTGTAAAAAAATTTAATCTTTAGTTTTCTCATTTTCGTTATATAAGTTCGTTGATGTATTATATTTTAAAAATATTGTTGAAAAAAGATTAGTTTCTTCAGTAATATATTTCGAAAAAAAATTCTTTGAATCTTCCTATTTTCTTTGGTTACACAATACATTCATATTCAAGATTTTTAGGATCTTTCGAAAAAAACTGAAAAATAAATTCCCAACAAAAGATTATATATGTGAATGCTCTAATTTACAATACTTTCAAATTACAATGTTTAAATTTACTTTTGAAAGCTCTATAAATAATTTCTACTTCTTTAGAAACATTTCAAGAAACTTCTCTGGTAAAGTGATCTAATTTCCATTCCTTTCTAAACGAAAAGTTTTTTTTATTATAGGATCCTTTTTTATTGGTTTGGTTTCTCCAAGAATTGAATCTCCACAAAATTCTATTTTTGAGTGCCACTATTTTCGTCTCTCTCAAAATCCGTTAATTATTTTATACTTTAGAAGGTTTTCATAAAGTTCATTGCTTCATATAAGAAAAGCAGTAAAAAAAGATTATTCATTACTTTTCTGAATTTCGTTATATAAGATCATTGATGCTTTATATTTTTAAAATATTGTTGAAAAAAGAATGCTTCTTTCAGTAGTTGATTACCAGAAAAAATATTTTTGAGACCTCTTATTTTGTTTCGTTACACAATATTTCATATTCCAAATTTTTGTGATCTCTCTCAAAATCCGTTAGTTTTTTATGCTTTAGAAGGTTTTCATAAATTGCATTGCCTCATAAAAAGGCGGTAAAAAAGCTTATTCATTAGTTTTCTGATTTTCATTATATAAATTCGATGATGCTTTATATTTTTAAAATATTGTTGAAAGAAATTGCTTCTTTCAGTAATAGATTTCCCAAAAAATTATTTTTGAGTCTTAATATTTTCCTGGGTTAAACACTACGATGATATTCCATTTTTTACGAGCTTTCGAAGAAAACTTAAAAATAAGTTCCGAACAAAAGATTATATTTCTAAATGCTCTAGTTTCCAATATTTTCCAAATATAAAGTTTAAATTTATTTTTGAAAGCTCTTATAAAAATTATTAATTCTTTAAAAACATTCCAAACCACTTTTCTATTCTAAAGTAATCTAATTTTCATTGCCTTCAAAGCGCAACATATTCTATATTTTAGGATCCTTTTTGATACGATTGCTTCCTCCAAAAATTGAGTCTCCACAAAGATTCTATGTTTGAGTGTTGTCATTTTCGTCTCTCTCAAAATCCTTTAACATTTTATACTATAGTAGGTTTTGATAAAGTTCATTGCTTTTTATAAGAAAAGCTGTAGCAAAAAGTTTATTCTTTAGTTTTCTGATTTTCGTTATATAAGTTCATTGATGCTTTATATTTTTAAAATATTGTTGAAAAAATATTGCTTCTTTCAGTTATAGATTTCTAAACAAATCTATTTTTGATTCGCCTTATTTTCTTTGGTTACACAATACGATGACATTCCAAATTACTACTAGCTTTCGAAAATAAACTTAAAACAAAGTTCCTAACTAAAGGTTACATTTCTGAAAGCTCTAATTTCCAATACTTTCAAAACACAATGTTTAAATTTATTTGTGAAAGCTCTATGAAAAATTTTACTTCTTTTAAAACTTTCCAAAACTTTCTTTTCTGAAGTGATCTGATCTCCATTGCTTTCAAACGAAACCTTTTCTATATTTTATGATCCTTTTTGATACGATTGCTTCCTCCAAAAATTGAATCTCTACAAAAGATTCTATTTTAGAGTGCTCTTATTTTCGTATCTCTCAAAATCCACTAATTTTTTTTACTTTATTATGTTTTGATTAACTTCATTGCTTTCTATAAAAATAGTTGTAACAAAACGTATATTTTTTGTTTTCTGATTTTCGTTATATAAGTTAATTGTTGTTTTATATTTTTAAAATATTGTTGAAAAAAGTTTGCTTCTTTCAGTAGTAGATTTCCCCAAAAAAATTTTTTGACTCCTTTCATTTTCTTTGGTTACACAATACTTTCATATTCGAAATTTTTAGGAGCTTCCGAAGAAAAGTTAGAAATAAGTTCCGAACAAAAGATTATATTTCTAAATGCTCTAATTTGCAATAATTTAAAAATACAATGTTTAGATTTATTTTTAAAATCTATGAAAATCATTAACTTCTCTAAAAACATACCAAAAAACTTCTCTCTTCTGAAGTGATCTAATTTCCGTTGTTTACAAAACGAAACTTTTTCTATAATTTAGGATCCTTTTTGATATGATTGCCTCCTCTAAAAATTGAGTCTCTACAATAGATTCTATTTTTGAGTGCTCTTATTTTCGTCTCTCTCACAATCCTTTTAATTTTTTATACTTCAGTATGTTTTGATAAACTTCATTGTTTTCTATAAAAATAGCTTTAACAAAAGGTTTATTCTATAGTTTCCTGATTTCCGTTATATAAATACATTGTGTTTTATATTTTTAAAATATTTGTTGAAAAAAGAATCCTTCTTTCAATAATAGGTTTCCAAAAAATATTTTTGAGTCCTCATATTTTCTTTGTTTACACAATACCATGATATTCCAAATTTTTAGGAGCTTTCGGAAAAAAACTCAAAAATAAGTTCCGAACAAAAGATTATATTTCTAAATACTCTAATTTCCAATACTTTCAAAATACAATGTTTAAATTTATTTTTGAAAGCTCTAATAAAAATTATTACTTCTTTAAAAACATTCCAAACAACTTTTCTATTCTCAAGTAATCTAATTTCCATTGCTTTCAAAGCGCAACATATTCTATATTTAAGGATCCTTTTTTGATACGATTGCTTCCTCCAAAAATTGAGTTTTCACACAAGATTCTATATTTGAGTGCTCTTATTTTCGTCTCTGTAAAAATCCGTTAATTTTTTTGTACTTTAGTAGATTTTTTGATAAAGTTCATTGCTTAGTATAAGAGTAGCTGTAAAAAAATTTAATCTTTAGTTTTCTCATTTTCGTTATATAAGTTCGTTGATGTATTATATTTTAAAAATATTGTTGAAAAAAGATTAGTTTCTTCAGTAATATATTTCGAAAAAAAATTCTTTGAATCTTCCTATTTTCTTTGGTTACACAATACATTCATATTCAAGATTTTTAGGATCTTTCGAAAAAAACTGAAAAATAAATTCCCAACAAAAGATTATATATGTGAATGCTCTAATTTACAATACTTTCAAATTACAATGTTTAAATTTACTTTTGAAAGCTCTATAAATAATTTCTACTTCTTTAGAAACATTTCAAGAAACTTCTCTGGTAAAGTGATCTAATTTCCATTCCTTTCTAAACGAAAAGTTTTTTTTATTATAGGATCCTTTTTTATTGGTTTGGTTTCTCCAAGAATTGAATCTCCATAAAATTCTATTTTTGAGTGCCACTATTTTCGTCTCTCTCAAAATCCGTTAATTTTTTTATACTTTAGAAGGTTTTCATAAAGTTCATTGCTTCATATAAGAAAAGCAGTAAAAAAAGATTATTCATTACTTTTCTGAATTTCGTTATATAAGATCATTGATGCTTTATATTTTTAAAATATTGTTGAAAAAAGAATGCTTCTTTCAGTAGTTGATTACCAGAAAAAATATTTTTGAGACCTCTTATTTTGTTTCGTTACACAATATTTCATATTCCAAATTTTTGTGATCTCTCTCAAAATCCGTTAGTTTTTTATGCTTTAGAAGGTTTTCATAAATTGCATTGCCTCATAAAAAGGCGGTAAAAAAGCTTATTCATTAGTTTTCTGATTTTCATTATATAAATTCGATGATGCTTTATATTTTTAAAATATTGTTGAAAGAAATTGCTTCTTTCAGTAATAGATTTCCCAAAAAAATATTTTTGAGTCTTAATATTTTCCTGGGTTAAACACTACGATGATATTCCATTTTTTACGAGCTTTCGAAGAAAACTTAAAAATAAGTTCCGAACAAAAGATTATATTTCTAAATGCTCTAGTTTCCAATATTTTCCAAATATAAAGTTTAAATTTATTTTTGAAAGCTCTTATAAAAATTATTAATTCTTTAAAAACATTCCAAACCACTTTTCTATTCTAAAGTAATCTAATTTTCATTGCCTTCAAAGCGCAACATATTCTATATTTTAGGATCCTTTTTGATACGATTGCTTCCTCCAAAAATTGAGTCTCCACAAAGATTCTATGTTTGAGTGTTGTCATTTTCGTCTCTCTCAAAATCCTTTAACATTTTATACTATAGTAGGTTTTGATAAATTTCATTGCTTTTTATAAGAAAAGCTGTAGCAAAAAGTTTATTCTTTAGTTTTCTGATTTTCGTTATATAAGTTCATTGATGCTTTATATTTTTAAAATATTGTTGAAAAAATATTGCTTCTTTCAGTTATAGATTTCTAAACAAATCTATTTTTGATTCGCCTTATTTTCTTTGGTTACACAATACGATGACATTCCAAATTACTACTAGCTTTCGAAAATAAACTTAAAACAAAGTTCCTAACTAAAGGTTACATTTCTGAAAGCTCTAATTTCCAATACTTTCAAAACACAATGTTTAAATTTATTTGTGAAAGCTCTATGAAAAATTTTACTTCTTTTAAAACTTTCCAAAACTTTCTTTTCTGAAGTGATCTGATCTCCATTGCTTTCAATTGAAACCTTTTCTATATTTTATGATCCTTTTTGATACGATTGCTTCCTCCAAAAATTGAGTCTCTACAAAAGATTCTATTTTAGAGTGCTCTTATTTTCGTATCTCTCAAAATCCACTAATTTTTTTTACTTTATTATGTTTTGATTAACTTCATTGCTTTCTATAAAAATAGCTGTAACAAAACGTATATTTTTTGTTTTCTGATTTTCGTTATATAAGTTAATTGTTGTTTTATATTTTTAAAATATTGTTGAAAAAAGTTTGCTTCTTTCAGTAGTAGATTTCCCAAAAAAAATTTTTTGACTCCTTTCATTTTCTTTGGTTACACAATACTTTCATATTCGAAATTTTTAGGAGCTTCCGAAGAAAAGTTAGAAATAAGTTCCGAACAAAAGATTATATTTCTAAATGCTCTAATTTGCAATAATTTAAAAATACAATGTTTAGATTTATTTTTAAAATCTATGAAAATCATTAACTTCTCTAAAAACATACCAAAAAACTTCTCTCTTCTGAAGTGATCTAATTTCCGTTGTTTACAAAACGAAACTTTTTCTATAATTTAGGATCCTTTTTGATATGATTGCCTCCTCTAAAAATTGAGTCTCTACAATAGATTCTATTTTTGAGTGCTCTTATTTTCGTCTCTCTCACAATCCTTTTAATTTTTTATACTTCAGTATGTTTTGATAAACTTCATTGTTTTCTATAAAAATAGCTTTAACAAAAGGTTTATTCTATAGTTTCCTGATTTCCGTTATATAAATACATTGTGTTTTATATTTTTAAAATATTTGTTGAAAAAAGAATCCTTCTTTCAATAATAGGTTTCCAAAAAATATTTTTGAGTCCTCATATTTTCTTTGGTTACACAATACGATGATATTCCAAATTTTTAGGAGCTTTCGGAAAAAAACTCAAAAATAAGTTCCGAACAAAAGATTATATTTCTAAATACTCTAATTTCCAATACTTTCAAAATACAATGTTTAAATTTATTTTTGAAAGCTCTAATAAAAATTATTACTTCTTCAAAAACATTCCAAACAACTTTTCTATTCTCAAGTAATCTAATATCCATTGCTTTCAAAGAGCAACATATTCTATATTTTAGGATCCTTTTTTGATGCGATTCTTTCCACCAAAAATTGAGTTTTCACACAAGATTCTATATTTCAGTGCTCTTATTTAAGTCTCTGTAAAAATCCGTTAATTTTTTATACTTTAGTAGATTTTTTGAGAAAGTTCATTGCTTTTTATAAGGGTAGCTGTAAAAAAATTTATTCTTTAGTTTTCTGATTTTCGTTATATAAGTTCGTTGATGCTTTATATTTTAAAAATATTGTTGAAAAAAGATTGCTTTCTTCAGTAATATATTTCGAAAAAAATTATTTTGAGTCCTCTTATTTTCTTTGGTTACACAATACTTTCATATTCCAGATTTTTAGGATCTTTCGAAAAAAACTGAAAAATAAGTTCCCAACAAAAGATTATATATGTGAATGCTCTAATTTCCAATACTTTCAAAATACAATGTTTAAATTTATTTTTGAAAGCTTTATGAATAATTTTTACTTCTTTAAAAACATTCCAAGAAACTTCTCTGGTCAAGTGATCTAATTTCCATTGCTTTCAAAACGAAACGTTTTCTTATTTTAGGATCCTTTTTAATACGATTGCTTCCTCCAAAATTGAATCTCCACTAAAGATCCTATTTTTGGGTGCTCTTTTTTTCGTCTCTCTCAAAATCCGTTATTTTTTATAATTTAGTAGGTTTTCATAAAGTTCATTGCCTCCTATGAGAAAAGCTGTAAAAAAGTTTATTCTTTAATTTTCTGATTCTCGTTATCACTGCATTGGTCGCGCCCTCCACCGTTACGTAAGTGGTCGCGCGTTCTACTGTTGTAGAACATCAGTATACTTCTATAGTGTTATGATATTTAGCAATATTCTGTTTTGATTATGGTACTTATACTATTATGCACGTTTTAAAATATATTTTAAAATTATTTTCTTTTATTAATACAAGAATATTGACAAAACAAACATCTGGTACATCTTATTTCAACATATAACAATGTTGAACAGAAAATCAAATAAGTGTTTAGGTATAAGTGCTGAAATAACAACATAAACCTTCTTCTATGATAGATCGTACAAGTAGAATGATTTGATGTACTCTTTTAGAATGGTTGTCTACTCCAAGCAATCATCACACACCCTTTTGTTATAGTCTGGTCACGATTTTGTGGTAGTCTGGGCCTCTCTGGAGTTTTCTATAAGTTTTTTATTGTTGTCTTGTTACGAGAACGGCCACAAAGCAAACATTTTTTTTATCCGGAAAGTACTGTATTCTGGCAATGAGACATCTTTTCTAAAGCCAAGCACAGTCTTCCTCTGCGTCGAAGCTGTTTTGGCAATGATTGCATGGCTAAACGTTGGCCAATTGCTGGTTTTATCAACTCAAAAGCTCGATCATGTAGGAAATTCTTGCGTTTAACATTTTTATCATCCTAATTTGCTCTAACTATATTAAGAGCATTAGGACCAGCTACGTTCATCATCAATTAGGCATCAAAATGATGCTTTGTGGGGCAAGCCTATGAAAAGCTCCTATTTAAATTGGGAATGTCTGAGTTTCATCGCTTTATGGGATCTACATATCAGCGAGAAGGTTCTACATTATTCTCTCTATCATAGAAAGCACACGTGTATCGAGAGGAGGTGGTGTAGCGTTACCCATGACTTCAACACTGGTTGTACGTAATATTTACTTCATATTCTGGAATATTGTCCCGTACATCTTCGGTATCACGGCACTCAATTGTTTCTTCAACAAAATCTTCATCGTGCTCCTCCATGTCTTCAATCCCAAATACACTTTCACAGTCACTTTAAGTCTCTTCTAACCAAAGACACCCCTATTCTCTGTGATGCTATCACATTTCAAATATATGCAAGCAGGTATTCCACAAAAATAACGTGAAAACGTAAAACGAAATAAATCAGAAATATGAAACAAACTAGTACGCCAATAGTCGCGCGATCTACAATAGTAGAACACTAAAGAAATCATGTAACAAATCGGAGGAGATGCAAGAACAAACGCTGGAAATTGACTGGAATGTACACAAAGTTGGCGGAGAAAGGTACATAATGCTTTAAGGTCGAGTGTGTTGCCATTTGCTCAGGGTTCTAAAAATAAAACACCTGTTCTACAATAGTAGAACGCGCGACCACTGCAGTGTTAAATATTTCATTGATTCTTTATATTTTAAAAATTTGTTGGAAAAGGATTGCATCTTTCAGTAATAGATTTTACAAAAAAAATTTTGAGTCTTCTTATTTTCTTTAGTTTAAAATATAATGATATTCCAAACTATTAAAAGCTTTCGAAAAAATTTAAAATTACGTTCCGAACAAAATATTATATTTCTAAATGCTCTAATTTCCAATACGTTCAAAATAAAATTTTTAAATTTATTTTTGAATGCTCTATGAAAAATTTTTATTTTAAAAACATTCCAAAAAAACTTCTCTTTTCTGAAGTGATCCAATTTCCGCTGCTTTCAAAACGAAACGTTTTCTATATTTTAGGATCATTTTTGCTACGATTGCGTCCTCCAAAAATTAAATCTCCACAAAAGATTATATTTTTGACTGCTCTTATTCTCGTATCTCTCAAAATCCGTAATATTTTATACTTTAGTAGGTTTTCATAAATTTCATTACTTCATATAAGAAAAGCTGTAAAAAAGTTTATTCATTAGTTTCCTTATTTTCGTTATATAAGTTCATTGATGCTTTATATTTTTAAAATATTGTTGAAAAATGATTGATTCCTTCAGTTGTAGATTTAAAAAAATTATTTTGAGTCCTTTTATTTTCTTTGGTTACAAAACACTTTCATATTTCAAATATTTAGGAGCTTCCAAAAAACACTTAAAAATAGGTTTCCAATAAAAGTTTATATTTCTAAATGCCCTAATTACCAATACTTTCAAAATACAATGTTTAAATTTATTTTTAAAATCTATGAAAAATTTTAATTTCTTTAAAAACATTCCAAAACACTTCTCTCTTCTGAAGTGATCTAATTTCCGTTGCCTTCAAAACGAAACGTTTTCTATATTTTAGGATCCTTTTTGATACGATTGCTTCCTCAAAAAATTGAGTCTCCACAAAATATTCTATTCTTGAGTGCCCTTACTTTCGTCTCCACAAAAGATTCTATTTTTGAGTGCTCTTAGTTTCGTCTCTCTCACAATCCATTAATTTTTTATACTTCAGTATGTTTTGATAAACTTCATTGTTTTCTATAAAAATAGCTCTAACAAATTTTTATTCTATAGTTTCCTGATTTTCGTTATATAACTTCATTGATGCTTTATATTTTTAAAATATTGTTGAAAAAAGACCCCTTCTTTCAGTAATAGATTTCCAAAAAAAATATTCTTGAGTCCTCATACTTTTTTTGGTTACACAATACGATGATATTCTAAATATTTGGGAGCTTTCAGAAAAAATTTAAAAATAAGTTCCGAACAAAAGATTATATTTCTAAATGCTCTAATTTCCAACATTTTCAAAATAAAAGTTTAAATTTATTTTTGAAAGCTCTTATAAAAATCATTAATTCTTTTAAAAGATTCCAAACCACTTTTCTATTCTCAAGTGATCTAATTTTCATTGCCTTCAAAGCGCAACATATTCTATATTTTAGGATCTTTTTTTTGATACAATAGCTTCCTCCAAAATTTGGGTCTTCACACAAGATTCTCTATTTGAGTGCTCTTATTTTCGTCTCTGTAAGAATCCCTTAAATTTTTATAATTTAGTAAGTTTTGATAAAGTTCATTGCCTCCTATAAGAAAAGCTGTAAAAAAGTTTATTCTTTAGTTTTCTGATTTTCGTTATATAAGTTCATTGATTCTTTATATTTTAAAAATTTGTTGGAAAAAGATTGCATCTTTCAATAATAGATTTCCAAAAAAATGTTTTTGAGTCTTCTTATTTTGTTTAGTCTCACAATATAATGATATTCCAAACTTATAAAAGCTTTCGAAAAAATTTAAAAATAAGTTCCGAACCAAAGATCATATTTCTAAATGCTCTAATTTCCAATCTTTTCAAAATATTAAGTTTAAATTTATTTTTGAAAGCTCTTATAAAAATTATTAATTATTTAAAAGCATTGCAAACAACTTTTCTATTCTCAAGTGATCTAATTTTCATTGCTTTCAAAGCGCAACATATTCAATATTTTAGGATCATTTTTTGATACGATTGCTTCCTCCAAAAATTGGGTCTCCACACAAGATTCTATTTTTGAGTGCTCTTATTCTTGTCTCTCTCAAAATCCCCTAATTTTTTATACTTTAGTAGGTTTTCATAAAGTTCATTGCTTCATATAAGAAAAGCAGTAAAAAAAGCTTATTCATTACTTTTCTGATCCTCGTTATATAAGTTCCTTGATGCTTTATACTTTTAAAATTTTGTTGAAAAAATATACCTTCTTTCAGTAATAGATTTCCCAAAAAACTATTTTTGAGTCCTCATGTTTTCTTGGGTTACACAATACGATGATATTGCATTTTTTAATTTTTTATAAAAAAATTTAAAAACAAGATCCGAACAAATGATTATATTTCTAAATGCTCTAATTTCCAATACTTGCAAAATACAATGTTTAAATTTATTTTTGAAATCTCTATGAAAAATTTTACTTCTTTTAAACATTCCAAAAAACTTTTATTTTCTGAAGTGATCTGATATCCATTGCTTTCGAAACGAAATGTTTTCTATATTTTAGGATCCTTTATGATACGATTGCTTCCTCCAAAAATTGAGTCTCTACTAAAGATTCTATTTTTGAGTGCTCTTATTTTCGTCTCTCTCAAAATCCACTAATTTTTTATACTTTAGTAGGTTTTCATAAAGTTCATTGCTTCATATTAGAAAAGCAGTAAAAAAGTTTATTCATTACTTTTCTGATTTTCGTTATATAAAATCGATGATGTTTTATATTTTTAAAATGTTGTAAAAAAAATACACGTTCTTTCAGTAATAGATTTCCCAAAAAATTATTTTTGAGTCCTCATATTTTTTAAGTTACACAATACGATGATATTGCATTTTTTTAATTTTAAAAAAATAAAAATAAGCTCCGGACAATTTATAATATTTCTAAATGGTCTAATTTACAATACTTTCAAAATACAATGTTTAAATTTATTTTTGAAAGCTCTAATAAAAATTATTACTTCTTTAAAAACATTCCAAACAACTTTTCTATTCTCAAGTAATCTAATTTCCATTGCTTTCAAAGCGCAACATATTGTATATTTAAGGATTCTTTTTGATACGATTGCTTCCTCCAAAAATTGAGTTTTCACACAAGATTCTATATTTGAGTGCTCTTATTTTCGTCTCTGTAAAAATCCGTTAATTTTTTTGTACTTTAGTAGATTTTTTGATAAAGTTCATTGCTTAATATAAGAGTAGCTGTAAAAAAATTTAATCTTTAGTTTTCTCATTTTCGTTATATAAGTTCGTTGATGCTTTACATTTCAAAAATATTGTTGAAAAAAGATTGCTTTTTTCAGTAATATATTTCGAAAAAAATTACTTTGAATCTTCTCATTTTCTTTGGTTACACAATACATTCATATTCAAGATTTTTAGGATCTTTCGAAAAAAACTGAAAAATAAATTCCCAACAAAAGATTATATATGTGAATGCTCTAATTTACAATACTTTCAAATTACAATGTTTAAATTTACTTTTGAAAGCTCTATAAATAATTTCTACTTTAAAAACATTCCAAGAAACTTCTCTGGTAAAGTGATCTAATTTCCATTCCTTTCTAAACGAAACGTTTTTTTATTATAGGATCCTTTTTTATAGGTTTGGTTTCTCCAAGAATTGAATCTCCACAAAAATTCTATTTTTCAGTGCCATTATTTTCGTCTCTCTCAAAATCCGTTAATTTTTTTATACTTTAGAAGGTTTTCATAAAGTTCATTGCTTCATATAAGAAAAGCAGTAAAAAAAGATTATTCATTACTTTTCTGAATTTCGTTACATAAGTTCATTGATGCTTTATATTTATAAAATATTGTTGAAAAAAGGATGCTATTTTCAGTCGTTGATTACCAGAAAAAATATTTTTGAGCCCTCCTATTTTGTTTGGTTACACAATATTTCATATTCCAAATTTTTGTGATCTCTCTCAAAATCCGTTAGTTTTTTATGCTTTAGAAGGTTTTCATAAATTGCATTGCCTCATAAAAAAGCGGTAAAAAAGCTTATTCATTAGTTTTCTGATTTTTATTATAAAATTCGATGATGCTTTATATTTTTAAAATATTATTGAAAGAAATTGCTTCTCTCAGTAATAGATTTCCCAAAAAATTATTTTTGAGTCTTAATATTTTCCTGGGTTAAACACTACGATGATATTCCATTTCTTACGAGCTTTCGAAGAAAACTTAAAAATAAGTTCCGAACAAAAGATTATATTTCTAAATGCTCTAGTTTCCAATATTTTCAAAATATAAAGTTTAAATTTATTTTTGAAAGCTCTTATAAAAATTATTAATTCTTTAAAAACATTCCAAACCACTTTTCTATTCTCAAGTGATCTAATTTTCATTTCCTTCGAAGCGCAACATATTCTATATTTTAGGATCTTTTTTTGATACAATTGCTTCCTCCAAAATTTGGGTCTTCACACAAGATTCTCTATTTGAGTGCTCTTATTTTCGTCTCTGTAAGAATCCGTTAAATTTTTATAATTTAGTAAGTTTTGATAAAGTTCATTGCCTCCTAAAAGAAAAGCTGTAAAAAGTTTATTCTTTAGTTTTCTGATTTTCGTTATATAAGTTTATTGATTCTTTATATTTTAAAAATTTGTTGGAAAAAGATTGCATCTTTCAATAATAGATTTCCAAAAGAATATGTTCGAGTCTTCTCATTTTGTTTAGTTTCACAATATAATGATATTCCAAACTTATAAAAGCTTTCGATAAAAATTTAAAAATAAGTTCCGAACCAAAGATCATATTTCTAAATGCTCTAATTTCCAATCTTTTCAAAATATTAAGTTTAAATTTATTTTTGAAAGCTCTTATAAAAATTATTAATTCCTTAAAAACATTCCAAACAACTTTTCTATTCTCAAGTGATGTAATTTTCATTGCTTTCAAAGCGCAAAATATTCAATATTTTAGGATCATTTTTTGATACGATTGCTTCCTCCAAAAATTGGGTCTTCACACAAGATTCTATTTTTGAGTGCTCTTATTCTCGTCTCTCTCAAAATCCCCTAATTTTTTATACTTTAGTAGGTTTTCATAAAGTTCATTGCTTCATATAAGAAAAGCAGTAAAAAAAGCTTATTCATTACTTTTCTGATTCTCGTTATATAAGTTCCTTGATGCTTTATACTTTTAAAATTTTGTTGAAGAAATATACCTTCTTTCAGTAATAGATTTCCCAAAAAACTATTTTTGAGTCCTCATGTTTTCTTGGGTTACACAATACGATGATATTGCATTTTTTAATTTTTTATAAAAAAATTTAAAAACAAGATCCGAACAAATGATTATATTTCTAAATGCTCTAATTTCCAATACTTGCCAAATACAATGTTTAAATTTATTTTTGAAAGCTCTATGAAAAATTTTACTTCTTTTAAACATTCCAAAAAACTTTTATTTTCTGAAGTGATCTGATATCCATTGCTTTCGAAACGAAATGTTTTCTCTATTTTAGGATCCTTTATGATACGATTGCTTTCTCCAAAAATTGAGTCTCTATAAAAGATTCTATTTTTGAGTGCTCTTATTTTCGTCTCTCTCAAAATCCACTATTTTTTATACTTTAGTATGTTTTGATAAACTTCATTGCTTTCTATAAAAATAGCTGTAACAAAAGGTATATTTTTTTTAATTTTTCTGATTTTCGTTAAATAAGTTTATTGATGCTTTATATTTTTAAAATTAAGTTTAAAAAAGATTTTTACCTTCAATATCAGATTTCCAAAAAATGTTTTTTGGTTTCTCCATTTTTTCCTTGGTTACACATTACAATAATTTTACATATTTTATGAACTTCCGAAAATTTTTTTAAAAATAAACTCCGATTAAGAGGTTATATTTCTGAGTGCTCTAATTCTCAATACTTTCATAATACATGGTTTATCTATATTTTTGAAAGTATATGAAAATAAATTATTTCCTTAAAAGCATTCCAAAAAACTTTTGTATCGAAGTCGCCTAATTTCAATTGTTTTCAAAACGAAACATTTTCTATATTTTACGACCCTCTTTGATAGGATTGCTTCCTCCAAAAATTGAGTCTCCACAAAAAATCTTTCTTATGTGCTCTTATTTTCGTCTCTCTCAAAATCCGTTAATTTTTTATACTTTAGTAGGTTTTTGTAAAGTTCATTGCTTCCTATGAGAAAAGTTGTAAAAAAAAATTATTATCTAGTTTTCTGATGTTCGTTATATAAGTTCAGTTATGCTATATATTTTCAAAATATTGTTGAAAAAAATTGCTTCTTTCAGTAGTATATTTCTTAAAAAAAATATTTTTGGGTACTCTTATTTTCTTAGGTTACACAATACTTTCATATTCTAAATTTTTAGGAGCTTTCGAAAAAAAACTAACAAATAAGTTCCCAAGAAAAGGTTATATTGCTCTAATTACCAATATTTTAAAAATACAATATTCAAATTTATTTTTGAAAGCTGTATGAAAATTTTTTACTTTAAAGACATTCCAAAAAACTTGTCTCTTCTCAAGTGCTCTAATTTCCATTACTTTCAAAACGCAAAGTTTTCTATTTTTTAGGATTTTTTCTTATATGATTGCTTCCTCCAAAAATTGTCTCCACAAAAAAGTCAATTTTTGAGTGTCCCTATTTTGGTCTCTCAACATCTGTACATTTTTTTAATTTAGTAGGTTTTCATAAAGTTCATTCCTTCATATAAGAAAAGCAGTAAAAAAAGATTATTCATTACTTTTCTGAATTTCGTTATATAAGTTCATTGATGCTTTACATTTTTAAAATATTCTTGAAAGAAGAATGCGTCTTTCAGTAGTAGATTTCCAGAAAAAATATTTTTGAGCCCTCTTATTTTCTTTGGGTACACAATATTTCATATTCCAAATTTTTGCGATCTCTCGCAAAATCCGTTAATTTTTTATAATTTATAAGTTTGTGATAAAGTTCATTGTCTCCTGTAAGAAAAGCTGTAAAAATCTTTATTCTCTAGTTTTCTGTTTTCGTTATATAAGTTAATTGATTCTTTATGTTTTAAAAATATTGTTGGAAAGAGATTGCTTCTTTCGGTAATAGATTTCCAAAATAAATATATTTGAGTCCTCTTATTTTCTTTGGTTTCACAGTATAATGATATTCCAAATTTTTTGGAGCTCTCGAAAAAATCTTAAAAATAAGTTCCGAACATAAGATTATATTTGTAAATGCTCTAATTTAAAATAATTTCAAAATACATTGTATAAATTTATTATTGAAAGCTCTATGAAAAATTTTACTTCTTTTAAAACATTCCAAAAAACTTTTCTTTTCGGAAGTGATCTGATCTCCATTGCTTTCAAACGAAACGTTTTCTATATTTTAGGATCCTTTTTGATACGATTGCTTCCTCCAAAAATTGAGTCTCTACAAAAGATTCTATTTTTGAGTGCTATTATTTTCGTCCCTCTCTAAATCCAGCAATTTTTTATACTTTAGTATGTTTTGATTAACTTCATTGCTTTCTATAAAAATAGCTGTAACAAAAGGTATATTTTTTAGTTTTCTGATTTTCGTTAAATAAGTTTATTGATGTTTTATATTTATAAAATTATGTTTGAAAAGTTTTGTTATCTTCAATAATAGATTTCCCAAAAATGTTTTTTGGTTTTTCCATTTTTTCCTTGGTTACACAATACAATGATTTGACATATTTTTTGAACTTTCGAAAAAAGTATTTTTTAAATAAACTCCGATTAAGATGTTATATTTCTGAGTGCTCTATTCTCTAATACTTTCATAATACATTGTTTATATTTTTGAAAGTATATGAAAATAAATTATTTCATTAAAAGCATACCAAAAAACTTTTCTATTCGGAAGTCGCCTAATTTCCATTGTTTTCAAAACGAAAAGTTTTCTATATTTTAAGATAATTTTTGCTCCGATTGACTCCTCCAAAAATTGAATCTCCACAAAAGATTATATTTTTGAGTGCTCTTATTCTCGTCTCTCTCAAAATCCGTAATATTTTATACTTTAGTAGGTGTTCATAAATTTCATTACTTCATATAAGAAAAGCTGTAAAAAGTTTATTCATTAGTTTTCTTATTTTCGTTATATAAGTTCATTGATGCTTTATATTTTTAAAATATTGTTGGAAAAAGTTTGTTTCTTTCAGTAGTAGATTTCCAAAAAAATATTTTTGAATCCTCTTATTTTCTTTGGAGACACAACACCTTCATATTCCAAATATTTAGGAGCTTCCGAAAAATACTTAAAAATAGGTTCCCAACAAAAGATTATATTTCTAAATGCTCTAATTACCAATACTTTCAAAATACAATGTTTAAATTTATTTTTAAAATCTATGAAACATTTTAACTTCTTTAAAAACATTCCAAAAAACTTCTCTCTTCTGAAGTGATCTAATTTCCATTGTTTTCAAAACGAAACGGTTTCTATATTTTAGGATCCTTTTTGATATGATTGCTTCCTCAAAAAATTGAGTCTCCACAAAAGATTCTATTTTTGAGTGCTCTTATTTTCGTCTGTCTCACAATCCATTAATAGTTCTAACAAAAGGTTTATTCTATAGTTTCCTGATTTTCGTTATATAACTTCATTGATGCTTTATATTTTTAAAATATTGTTGAAAAAATACTCCTTCTTTCAGTAATAGATTTCCAAAAAATTATTTTTGAGTCCTCATATTTTCTTTGGTTACACAATACGATGATATTCTAAACATTTAGGAGCTTTCGGAAAAAGCTTAAAAATAAGTTCCGAACAAAAGTTTATATTTCTAAATCCTCTAATTTCCAATATTTTTAAAATACAAAGTTTACATTTATTTTTGAGAGCTCTAATAAAAATTATTAATTCTAAAAAAACATTCCAAACAACTTTTCTATTCTCAAGTGATCTAATTTTCATTGCTTTCAAAGCGCAACATATTCTGTTTTAGGATCCTTTTTTTATACGATTGCTTCCTCCAAAAGTTGAGTCTCCACAAAAGATTCTATTTCTTATGTGCTCTTGTCTTGTCTCAAAAAATCTGTTAATTTTTCTACTTTAGTAGGTTTTGATAAAGTTCATTGCCTCCTATAAGAAAAGCTGTAAAAAAATTTAATATCTAGTTTTCTGAAGTTCGTTATATAAGTTCAGTTACGCTTTATATTTTTAAAATATTGTTGAAAAAAGATTGCTTCTTTCAGTAGTAGATTTCCCAAAATATTTATTTTTTGTCCTCCTATTTTCTTTGGTTACACAATACTTTCATATTCCAAATTTTTAGGAGTTTTCAAAAAAAACAACAAATAAGTTCCCAACAAAAGTCTATTTATCTAAATCCTCTAATTTCCAATACTTTGAAAATACAATGTTCAAATTTATTTTTGAAAACTCTATGAAAAATTGAAAAACATTCCAAAAAAACTTGTCTCTTCTCAAGTGATCAAATTTCCATTCCTTTCAAAACGAAACGTTTTTTATTGTAGGATCGTTTTTTATAGGTTTGGTTTCTCCAAGAATTGAATCTCCACAAAAATTCTATTTTTGAGTGCCCTTATTTTCGTCTCTCTCAAAATCCGTTAATTTTTTTATAGTTTAGAAAGTTTTGATTAATTTCATTCCTAAATATAAAAAAAAGCTGAAGAAAAGTTAATTCATTAGTTTTCTTCTTTTGTTATATAAGTTTATTGATGCTTTATATTTTTAAAATATGGTTGAAAAAATAGCTTCTTTCAGTAGTAGATTTCCAAGAAAATTTATTTTTGAGTCCTCTTATTTTCTTTGGTTACACAATGCTTTCATACTCAAATTTTTAGAAGCTTTTGAAAAAATCTAACAAATAAGTTCCCAACAAAATATATCTAAATGCTCTAATTGCCAATACTTTCAAAATACAATGTTCAAATTTGTTTTTGAAAGCTCTATGAAAAATTGTAACTTCTTTAAAAACATTCCAAAAACTTGTCTCTTCTGAAGTGATCTATTTTCCATTGCCTTCAAAACGAAACGTTTTCTATATTTTAGGATCCTCTTTCATAGGATTACATCCCCCAAAAATTGAGTTTCCGCAAAAGATTCTAAAAAAAGTTCCGAAAAAGTTTATTCATTGCTTTCTTCAGTAATATATTTCGAAAAAAATTACTTTGAATCTTCTTATTTTCTTTGGTTACACAATACATTCATATTCAAAATTTTTAGGATCTTTCGAAAGAAACTGAAAAATAAATTCCCAACAAAAGATTGTATATGTGAATTATCTAATTTACAATACTTTCAAATTACAATGTTTAAATTTACTTTTGAAAGCTCTATAAATAATTTCTACTTCTTTAAAAACATTCCAAAAAACTTCTCTGGTAAAGTGATCTAATTTCCATTCCTTTCTAAACGAAACGTTTTTTTATTATAGGATCCTTTTTTATAGGTTTATTTCTCCAAGAATTGAATCTCCACAAAAATTCTATTTTTGAGTGCCACTATTTTCGTCTCTCTTAAAATCTGTTAATTTTTTTATACTTTAGAAGATTTTCATAAAGTTCATTGCTTCATATAAGAAAAGCAGTAAAAAAAGATTATTCATTACTTTTCTGAATTTCGTTACATAAGTTCATTGATGCTTTATATTTTTAAAATATTGTTGAAAAAAGAATGCTTCCTTCAGTAGCTGATTACCAGAAAAAATATTTTTGAGCCCTCTTATTTTGTTTGGTTACACAATATTTCATATTCCAAATTTTTGTGATCTCTCTCAAAATCCGTTAATTTTTTTTGCTTTAGAAGGTTTTCATAAATTGCATTGCCTCATAAAAAAGCGGTAAAAAAGCTTATTCATTAGTTTTCTGATTTTCATTATATAAGTTCTATGATGCTTTATATTTTTAAAATATTGTTGAAAGAAGTTGCTTCTTTCAGTAATAGATTTCCCAAAAAATTATTTTTGAGTCTTAATATTTTCCTGGGTTAAACACTACGATGATATTCCATTTTTTACGAGCTTTCGAAGAAAATTTAAAAATAAGTTCCGAACAAAAGATTATATTTCTAAATGCTCTAATTACCAATAATTTCAAAATACAATGTTTAAATTTATTTTTGAAAGCTCTAATAAAAATTATTACTTCCTTAAAAACATTCCAAACAACTTTTCTATTCTCAAGTAATCTAATTTCCATTGCTTTCAAAGCGCAACATATTGTATATTTTAGGATCCTTTTTTGATACGATTGCTTCCTCCAAAAATTGAGTTTTCACTCAAAATTCTATATTTGAGTGCTCTTATTTTCGACTCTGTAAAAATCCGTTAATTTTTTGTACTTTAGTAGATTTTGATAAAGTTCATTGCTTAGTATAAGAGTAGCTGTAAAAAAATGTATTCTTTAGTTTTCTCATTTGCGTTATATAAGTTCGTTGATGCTTTATATTTTAAAAATATTGTTGAAAAAAGATTGCTTTCTTCAGTAATATATTTCGAAAAAAATTACTTTAAATCCTCTTATTTTCTTTGGTTACACAATACATTCATATTCAAGATTTTTAGGATCTTTCGAAAAAAACTGAAAAATAAATTCCCAACAAAATATTTTATATGTGAATGCTCTAATTTCCAATACTTTTAAATTATAATGTTTAAATTTACTTTTGAAAGCTCCATAAATAATTTTTACTTCTTTAAAAACATTCCAAGAAACTTCTCTGGTCAAGTGATCTAATTTCCATTGCTTTCAAAACGAAACATTTTCTTATTTTAGGATACTTTCTAATACGATTGCTTCCTCCAAAAATTGAAACCTCATTAAAGAGCCGATTTTTGGGTGCTCTTATTTTCGTCTCTCTCAAAATCCGTTATTTTTTATAATTTAGTAGGTTTTGATAAAGTTCATTGCCTCCTATAATAAAACCTGTAAAAAAGTTTATTCTTTAGTTTTCTGATTCTCGTTATATAAGTTCACTGATTCTTTATATTTTAAAAATTTGTTGGAAAAAGATTGCATTCTTCAGTAATAGATTTCCCAAAAATATTTTTGAGTCTTCTTATTTTCTTTAGTTTCACAATATAATGATATTGCAAACTTTTAACAGCTTTCGAAAAAAATTTAAAATTAAGTTCCGAACAAAATATTATATTTCCAATTGCTCTAATTTACAATACTTTCAAAATACAATGTTTAAATTTATTGTCGAATGCTGTAATAAAAATTATTAATTCTTTAAAAACATTCCAAAAAGATGGTATATTCTCAAATGATCTAATTTCCATTGCTTTTAAAACGCAACGATTTCTATATTTTAGGATCCTTTTTGATACGGTTGCTTCCTCCAAAAATTGAGTCTCCACAAAGATTTTATGTTTGAGTGTTGTCATTTTCGTCTCTCTCAAAATCCTTTAAAATTTTATACTATAGTAGGTTTTGATAAAGTTCATTGCTTTCTATAAGAAAAGCTATAGCAAAAAGTTTATTCTTTAGTTTTCTGATTTTCGTTATATAAGTTCATTGATGCTTTATATTTTTAAAATATTGTTGAAAAAATATTGCTTCTTTCAGTTATAGGTTTCTAAAAAAAATCTATTTTTGATTCGCCTTATTTTCTTTGGTTACACAATACGATGACATTCCAAATTACTACTAGCTTTCGAAAATAAACTTAAAACAAAGTTCCTAACTAAAGGTTACATTTCTGAATGCTCTAATTTCCAATACTTTCAAAATACAATGTTTAAACTTATTTGTGAAAGCTCTATGAAAAACTTTACTTCTTTTAAAACATTCCAAAAAACTTTTCTTTTCTGAAGTGATCTGATCTCCATTGCTTTCAAACGAAACCTTTTCTATATTTTATGATCCTTTTTGATACGATTGCTTCCTCTAAAATTTGAGTCTCTACAAAAGATTCTATTTTTGAGTGCTCTTATTTTCGTCTCTGTGAGAATCCGTTAAATTTTTATAATTTAGTAAGTTTTGATAAAGTTCATTGCCTCCTATAAGAAAAGCTGTAAAAAAGTTTATTCTTTAGTTTTCTGATTTTCGTTATATAAGTTCATTGATTCTTTATATTTTAAAAATTTGTTGGAAAAAGATTGCATCTTTCAATAATAGATTTCCAAAAAAATGTTTTTGAGTCTTCTTATTTTGTTTAGTTTCACAATATAATGATATTCGAAATTTATAAAAGCTTTCGAAAAAATTTAAAAATAAGTTCCGAACCAAAGATCATATTTCTAAATGCTCTAATTTCCAATCTTTTCAAAATATTAAGTTTAAATTTATTTTTGAAAGCTCTTATAAAAATCATTAATTCTTTAAAAGCATTGCAAACAACTTTTCTATTCTCAAGTGATCTAATTTTCATTGCTTTCAAATCGCAACATATTCAATATTTTAGGATCATTTTTTGATACGATTGATTCCTCCAAAAATTGGGTCTTCACACAAGATTCTATTTTTGAGTGCTCTTATTCTCGTCTCTCTCAAAATCAACTAATTTTTTATACTTTAGTAGGTTTTCATAAAGTTCATTGCTTCATATAAGAAAAGCAGTAAAAAAGCTTATTCATTACTTTTCTGATTCTCGTTATATAAGTTCCTTGATGCTTTATACTTTTAAAATTTTGTTGAAAAAATATACCTTCTTTCAGTAATAGATTTCCCAAAAACCTATTTTTGAGTCCTCATGTTTTCTTGGGTTACACAATACGATGATATTGCATTTTTTAATTTTTTATAAAAAAATTTAAAAACAAGATCCGAACAAATGATTATATTTCTAAATGCTCTAATTTCCAATACTTGCAAAATACAATGTTTAAATTTATTTTTGAAAGCTCTATGGAAAATTTTACTTCTTTTAAACATTCCAAAAAAATTTTATTTTCTGAAGTGATCTGATATCCATTGCTTTCGAAACGAAATGTTTTCTATATTTTATTATCCTTTATGATACGATTGCTTCCTCCAAAAATTGAGTCTCTACAAAAGATTCTATTTTTGAGTGCTCTTATTTTCGTCTCTCTCAAAATCCACTATTTTTTATACTTTAGTGTGTTTCGATAAACTTCATTGCTTTCTATAAAAATAGCTGTAAAAAAAGGTATATTTTTTTTTATTTTTCTGATTTTCGTTAAATAAGTTTATTGATGCTTTATATTTTTAAAATTAAGTTTAAAAAAGATTGTTACATTCAATATCAGATTTCCAAAAAATGTTTTTTGGTTTCTCCATTTTTTCCTTGGTTACACATTACAATCATTTTACATATTTTATGAACTTTCGAAAAATTTTTCTAAAATAAACTCCGATTAAGAGGTTATATTTCTGAGTGCTCTAATTTTCAATACTTTCATAATACACGGTTTATCTATATTTTTGAAAGTATATGAAAATAAATTATTTCCTTAAAAGCATTCCAAAAAACTCTTCTATTCGGAAGTCGCCTAATTTAAATGGTTTTCAAAACGAAACATTTTCTATATTTTAGGATCATTTTTGCTACGATTGCTTCCTTCAAAAATTGAATCTCCACAAAAGATTATATTTTTGAGTGTTCTTCTCGTCTCTCTCAAAATCCGTAACATTTTATACTTTAGTAGGTGTTCATAAATTTCATTACTTCATATAAGAAAAGCTGTAAAAAGTTTATTCATTAGTTTTCTTATTTTCGTTATATAAGTTCATTGATGCTTTATATTTTTAAAATATTGTTGAAAAAGGATTGCTTCTTTCAGTAGTAGATTTCCAAAAAAATTATTTTTGAGTCCTCTTATTTTCTTTGGTTACACAACACTTTCATATTCGAAATTTTTAGGAGCTTCCGAAGAACACTTAAAAATAAGTTCCCGCCAAAAGATTATATTTCTAAATGCTCTAATTTGCAACACTTTAAAAATACAATGTTTAAATTTATTTTTAAAGTCTATGAAAAACTTTTTCTTTAAAAACATTCCAAAAAAATTTCTCTCTTTTGAAGTGATCTAATTTCCATTGTTTTCAAAAGGAAACGTTTTCTATATTTTAGGATCCTTTTTGATATGATTGCTTCCTCAAAAAATTGAGTCTCCACGAAAGATTCTATTTTTGAGTGCTCTTATTTTCGTCTCTCTCACAATCCATTAATTTTTTATACTTCAGTATGTTTTGATAAACTTCATTGTTTTCTATAAAAATAGCTCTAACAAAGGTTTATTCTATAGTTTCCTGATTTTCGTTATATAACTTCATTGATGCTTTATATTTTTAAAATATTGTTGAAAAGATACTCCTTCTTTTAGTAATAGATTTCCAAAAAATTATTTTTGAGTCCTCATATTTTCTTTGGTTACACGATACGATGATATTCCAAATATTTAGGAGCTTTCAGAAAAAATTTAAAAATAAATTCCGAACAAAAGACTATTTTTCTAAATGCTCTAATTTCCAGTATTTTTAAAATATAAAGTTTAAATTTATTTTTGAGAGCTCTTATAAAAATTATTAATTCTTTAAAAATATTCCTAACATTGGGTCTTCACACAAGATTCTATATTTGAGTGCTGTTATTTTCGTCTCTGTAAAAACCCGTTAATTTTTTATAATTTAGTAGGTTTTGATAAAGTTCATTGCCTCCTATAAGAAAAGCTGTAAAAAAGTTTATTATTTAGTTTTCTGATTCTCGTTATATATGTTCATTGATTCTTTATATTTTAAAAATTTGTTGGAAAAAGGTTTCATTTTTCAGTAATAGATTTGCAAAAAAATTATTTTTGAGTTTTCTTATTTTCTTTAGTTTCACAATATAATGATATTCCAAACTTTTAAAAGCTTTCGAAAAAAAAATTAAAATTAAGTTACGAACAAAAATTATATTTCTAATTGCTCTAATTTACAATACTTTCAAATTACAATGTTTTAATTTATTATTGAACGCTCTATGAGAAATTTTTACTTCTTTAAAAACATTCCAAAGAACTTTTCTCTTCTAAAGTGATCTAATTTCAATTGCTTTCAAGAAGAAACGTTTTCTATATATTAGGATCCTTTCTCGTACGATTTCTTCCTCCGAAAATTGAGTCTCCGCAAAACATTCTATTTTTAATTGCTCTTATTTTCTTCTCTCTCAAAATCCATCAATTTTTTACACTTTAGTAAGTTTTGAAACATTTCATTGCTTGCTGTAAAAATAGCTGTAACAAAAGGTTTATTCTTTAGTTTTCTGATTTTCGTTATATAAGTTAATTGTTGTTTTATGTTTATAAAATATTGTTGAAAAAGATTGCTTTTTTCAGTACTAGATTTCCAAAAAAATATTTTTGGTTCCTTTTTTCTTTTGCTACAAAATACTTTCATATTCCAATTTTTTAGGGGCTTTCGAGAAAAATTAAAAATAAATTGCCAACAAAATATTATATTTCTAAATGCCTAATTTCCAATACTTTCAAAATACAAATTTTAAATTTACTTTTGAAAGCTGTTTAAAAAATTTTTATTTTAAAAACATTCCAAAAAACTTCTCTCTTCTGAAGTGATCTAATTTCCGCTGCTTTCAAAACGAAACTTTTTCTATATTTAGGGTCATTTTTGATACGATTGCTTCCTCTAAAAATTGTCTCCACAAAAGATTCTATTTTTGAGTGCTCTTATTTTCGTCTCTCTCAAAATTCATAAATTTTTTATACTTTAGTATGTTTTCATAAACTTCATTGCTTTCTATAAAAATAGCTGTAACAAAATTTTTTTTCTTTAGTTTTCTGATTTTCGTTATGTAAATTCATTGATGCTTTATATTTTCAAAATTTTGTTGAAAAAAGATAGCTTTTTCAGTAGTAGATTTCCAAAAAAACTATTTTTGAGTGCTCTTATTTTCTTTGGTAACACAATACTTTCATATTGCAAATTTTTAATAGCTTCCGAAGAACACTTAGAAAGAAGTTCCCAAAAAAGATTGTGTATCTGACTGCTCTAATTTCCAACATTTTAAAAATACAACTTTTAAATGTATATTTGAAAGCTCTAAAAATATTATTATTTCTTTAAAAACATTCCAAGAAACTTTTCTATTCGAAAGTTGTCTAATTTCCATTGCTTTCAAAACGAAACATTTTCTAAATTTTAGGATTTTTTGATATGATTGCTTCCTCCAAAAGTTGAGCCTCCACAAAAGATTTTATTTTTGTGTGCTCTTAATTTCGGCTCTCTCAAAATCCATTAATTTTTATACTTTAGTATGTTTTGATAAACTTCATTCCTTTCTATAAAAATAGCTGTAACAAAAGGGTTTTTCTTTAGTTTTTTGATTTTCGTTATATAAATTCATTGATGCTTTATATTTTTAAAATATTGTTGAAAAAAGATCGCTTCTTTCAGTTGTAGATTTCCAAAAAATTATTTTTGAGTCCTTTTATTTTCTTTGGTAACACAACACTTTCGTATTCCAAATATCTAGGAGCTTCCGAAAACACTTAAAAATTGGTTCCCAACAAAAGATTTTATTTCTAAATGCTCTAATTACCAATAATTTCTACTGAAGTGATCTAATTTCCGTTGGCTTCAAAACGAAACGTTTTCTATATTTTAGGATCCTTTTTGATACGATTGCTTCCTCAAAAAATTGAGTCTCTACAAAATATTCTATTCTTGAGAGCCCTTACTTTCGTCTCTCTCAAAATCCGAATTTTTTATACTTCAGTAGGTTTTCATAAAGTTCGTTGCTTCCTACGAGAAAAGAAGTAAAAAATTTTATTCTTTAGTTTTCTGGTTTTCGTTATATAAGTTCATTGATGCTTTATATTTTAAAAATATTGTTGAAAACTGGTTGCTTGTTTCAGTAAAATTTTTCCTACGATTGATTCCTCCAAAAATTGAATCTCCACAAAAGATTATATTTTTGAAATGAAATGAAATCTTTGAGTTTTACGTCCCACGCTTATGCCGATTAGGCTAAAGGAGACGGTGATGATGAGAGATGAGTGAAAAGGTGGAATGAAGAAAGTGGGAGGACCCCGAGAAAACCCACGAGCACGGTGTTTGTCCACCACAAAGTTCACTTGGCGGGGGCTGGGATCGAACCCGGGACCCCAAGCACCAGAGGTGGACGCTCTACCACTGAGCCACCGCGCCCCCCAATTATATTTTTGAGTGCTCTTATTCTCGTCTTTCTCAAAATCCGTAATATTTTATACTTTAGTAGGTTTTCATAAATTTCATTACTTCATATAAGAAAAGCTGTAAAAAAGTTTATTCATTAGTTTCCTTATTTTCGTTATATACGTTCATTGATGCTTTATATTTCTAAAATATTGTTGAAAAAGATTGCTTCTTTCAGTTGTAGATTTAAAAAAATATGTTTGAGTCCTTTTATTTTCTTTGGTTACACAACACTTTCATATTTCAAATATTTAGGACATACCAAAAAACAATTAAAAATAGGTTTCCAATAAAAGTTTATATTTCTAAATGCTCTAATTACCAATACTTTCAAAATACAATGTTTAAATTTATTTTTAAAATCTATGAAAAATTTTAACTTCTTTAAAAACATTCCAAAACACTTCTCTCTTCTGAAGTGATCTAATTTCCGTTGCCTTCAAAAAGAAACGTTTTCTATATTTTAGGATCCTTTTTGATACAATTGCTTTCTCAAAAAATTGAGTCTTCACAAAATATTCTATTCCTGAGTCCCCTTACTTTCGTCTCTCTCAAAATTCGAATATTTTATACTTTAGTAGGTTTTGATAATGTTCGTTGCTTAGTACGAGAAAAGCAGTAAAAAATGTTATTCTTTAGTTTTCTGATTTTCGTTATATAACTTCATTGATGCTTTATATTTTAAAAATATTGTTGAAAATGGTTGCTTCTTTCAGTAATATATTTCACCCAAAAAAATTTTTAATTCCTCATATTTTCATGTATTACACAATACGATGGTATTCCATTTTTTAGGAGCTTTCGAAAAAAATAACAAATAAGTTCCCAACAAAAGATTTTATATCTTAATGCTCTAATTTCCAATACTTTCAAAATACAATGTTCAAATTTATTTTTGAAAGCTCCATGAAAAACTTTAACTTCTTTAAAAACATTCCGAAAAGCTTGTCTCTTCTGAAGTGATCTATTTTCGATTGCTTTCAAAACGAAACGTTCTCTTTATATTTTAGGATCCATAGAAAGCTCTATAAAAGTTTTATTTCTTTAAAAACATTCCAAAAAACTTTTCTTTTCTGAACTGATCTGATATACATTGCTTTCAAAACGAAACGTTTTCTATATTTTAGGATCCTTTTTGATACGATTGCTTCCTCCAAAAATTGAGTCTCCACAAAAGATTCTACTTTTGAGTGCTCTTATTTTGGTCTCTCTCAAAATCCACTAATTTTTTATACTTTAGAAAGTTTTGATAAACTTCATTGATTTCTACAAAAATAGCGGTAACAAAAGGTTTTTTTTTAGTTTTCTGATTTTCGTTAAATAAGTTTATTGATGCTTTATATCATTAAAATATGTTTGAAAAGGATTGTTACCTCCAGTAATAGTTTTCAAAAAAATTTTTTGGTTTCTCCATTTTTCCTTGGTTTAACAGTACAATGATTTGACATATTTTATGAGCTTTCGAAAAATTTTTTTTAAAAATTAGCTCCGATAAGAGGTTATATTTCTGAGTGCTCCAATTTCCAATCCTTTCATAATACATGGTTTATCTATTTTTTGAATATATATGAAAAAAATATTTCCATTAAAACATTCCAAAAAACCTGTCTCTTCGGAATTTGCCTAGTTAGCATTGTTTTCAAAACGAAACGCCTTATATATTTTAGGAACATTTTTGCTAGGATTGCTTCCACCAAAAATTGAATCTCCACAAAAGATTCTTTTTTGAGTGCTCTTATTTTCGTCTCTCTCAAAATCCGGTAATAGATTTCCAAAAAAAAATATTTTTGAGTCATCTTATTTTCTTTGGTTTCACAGTATAATGATATTTCAAATTTTTTGGAGCTCTCGAAAAAATCTTAAAAATAAGTTCCGAACAAAAGATTATATTTCTAAATGCTCAATTTACAATACAGTTTAAATTGATTTTTGAACGCTCTATGAAAAATTTTTACTTCTTTAAAAACAGTCCAAAAAACTTTTCTCTTCTAAAGTGATCTAATTTCCATTGCTTTCAAGAAGAAATATTTTCTATATGTTAGGATCCTTTTTCATAAGATTGCTTCCTCCGAAAATTGAGTCTCCAAAAAATATTCTATTTTTAAGTGCTCTTTATTTCGTCTCTCTCAAAATCCATTAACTTCTTATACTTTAGTACGTTTTGATAAACTTCATTGCTTTCTATAAAAATAGCTGTAACAAAAGGTATATTTTTTAGTTTTCTTATTTTCGTTAAATAAGTTTATTGATGTTTTATATTTATAAAATTATGTTTGAAAAGTTTTGTTACATTCAATAATAGATTTCCCAAAAATGTTTTTTGGTTTCTCCATTTTTTCCTTGGTTACACAATACAATGATTTGACATATTTTATGAACTTTCGAAAAAAGTATTTTTTAAATAAACTCCGATGAAGATGTTATATTTCTTAGTGCTCTATTCTCTAATACTTTCATAATACACGGATTATCTATATTTTTGAAAGTATATGAAAATAAATTATTTCCTTAAAAGCATACCAAAAAGCGTTTCTATTCGGAAGTCGCCTAATTTCCATTGTTTTCAAAACGAAAAGTTTTCAATATTTTAGGATCATTTTTGCTACGATTGATTCCTCCAAAAATTGAATCTCCACAAAAGATTATATTTTTGAGTGCTCTTATTCTCGTCTCTCTCAAAATCCGTAATATTTTATACTTTAGTAGGTGTTCATAAATTTCATTACTTCATATAAGAAGAGCTGTAAAAAGTTTATTCATTAGTTTTCTTATTTTCGTTATATAAGTTCATTGATGCTTTATATTTTTAAAATATTGTTGGAAAAAGTTTGTTTCTTTCAGTAGTAGATTTCCAAAAAAAATATTTTTGAATCCTCTTATTTTCTTTGGTTACACAACACCTTCATATTCCAAATATTTAGGAGCTTCCGAAAAATACTTAAAAATAGGTTCCCAACAAAAGATTATATTTCTAAATGCTCTAATTACCAATACTTTCAAAATACAATGTATAAATTTATTTTTAAAATCTATGAAAAATTTTAACTTCTTTAAAAACATTCCAAAAAACTTCTCTTTTCTGAAGTGATCCAATTTCCGTTGCCTTCAAAACGAAATGTTTTCTATATTTTAGGATATTTTGATACGATTGCTTCCTTAAAAAAATTGAGTCTCCACAAAATATTCTATTCTTGAGTGCCCTTACTTTCGTCTTTCTCAAAATCTGAATTTTTCATACTTTAGTAGGTTTTGATAAAGTTCGTTGTTTCCTACGAGAAAAGCACTAAAAATATTATTCTTTAGTTCTCTGATTTTCGTTATATAAGTTCATTGATGCCTTATATTTTTCAAATATTGTTGAAAAAAGATTGTTTCTTTCAGTAGTAGATTTCCCAAAAAAATATTTTTGAGTCCTCTTATTTTCTTTGGTTACACAATACGTTCATATTCGAAAATTTTAGGAGCTTCCGAAGAACACTCAAAAATATGTTCCCGCCCAAAGATGATATTTCTAAATGCTCTAATTTGCAACACTTTAAAAATACAATGTTTAAATTTATTTTTAAAATATATGAAAAACTTTAACTTCTTTAAAAACATTACAAAAAACTTCTCTCTTCTGAAGTGATCTAACTTCCATTGTTTTCAAAACGAAACGGTTTCTACATTTTAGGATCCTTTTGATATGATTGCTTCCTCAAAATATTGAGTCTCCACAAAAGATTCTATTTTTGAGTGCTCTTATTTTCGTCTGTCTCACAATCCATTAATTTTTATACTTCAGTATGTTTTGATAAACTTCATTGTTTTCTATAAAAATAGTTCTATTCTATAGTTTATTCTATAGTTTCTATAGTTTCTATAGTTCAAAAGGTTTATTCTATAGTTTCCTGATTTTCGTTATATAACTTCATTGATGCTTTATATTTTTAAAATATTGTTGAAAAAATATTCCTTCTTTCAATAATAGATTTCCATAAAATTATTTTTGAGTCCTAATATTTTCTTTGGTTACACAATACGATGATATTCTAAACATTTAGGAGCTTTCGGAAAAAGCTTAAAAATAAGTTCCGAACAAAAGTTTATATTTCTAAATCTAATTTCCAATACTTTGAAAATACAATGTTCGAATTTATTTTTGAAAACTCTATGAAAAATTTTTACTTCTTGAAAAACATTCCAAAAAAACTTGTCTTTTCTCAAGTGATCTAATTTCCATTACTTTCAAAAGGTAACGTTTTATATATTTTATGATTTTTTCTCATATGATTGCTTCCTACAAAAATTGTCTCCACAAAAAATTCAATTTTTGAGTGCTCTTATTTTCGTCTATAAAAATCCGTTAATTTTTTATACTTTAGTAGGTTTTCATAAAGTTCATTGCTTCATATAAGAAAAGCAGTAAAAAGGTTTATTCATTAATTCTCTCATTTTCGTAATATAAGTACATTGTTACTTTATATTTTTAAAATATTGTTGAAATAGGATTGCTTCTTTCAGTAGTAGATTTCCAAAAATATTTTTGAGCCCTGTTTTTTTCTTTGGTTACACAATATTTCATATTCCAAATTTTTGCGATCTTCCGAAAAGAACTTAAAGATAAGTTCCAAACAAAAGATCATAGATATGACTGCTCTAATTACCAATACTTTAAAAATACAATGTTTAAATTTATTTTTGAAAGTTCTATGAAAATTTTTACTTCTTTAAAAATATTCTAAAAAACTTGTCTCTTCTCAAGTGATCAAATTTCCATTCCTTTCAAAACGAAACGTTTTTTATTGTAGGATCGTTTTTTATAGGTTTGGTTTCTCCAAGAATTGAATCTCCACAAAAATTCTATTTTTGAGTGCCCTTATTTTCGTCTCTCTCAAAATCCGTTAATTCTTTTATAGTTTAGAAAGTTTTGATTAATTTCATTCCTAAATATAAAAAAAAGCTGAAGAAAAGTTAATTTATTAGTTTTCTTCTTTTGTTATATAAGTTTATTGATGCTTTATATTTTTAAAATATGGTTGAAAAAATTGCTTCTTTCAGTAGTAGATTTCCAAGAAAATTTATTTTTGAGTCCTCTTATTTTCTTTGGTTATACAATACTTTCATACTCAAATTTTTAGAAGCTTTTGAAAAAATCTAACAAATAAGTTCCCAGCAAAATATTATATATCTAAATGCTCTAATTTCCAATACTTTCAAAATACAATGTTCAAATTTGTTTTTGAAAGCTCTATTAAAAATTCTAATTTCTTTAAAAACATTCCAAAAACTTGTCTCTTCTGAAGTGATCTATTTTCCATTGCCTTCAAAACGAAACGTTTTCTATATATTAGGATCCTTTTTCATAGGATTGCATCCCCCAAAAATTGAGTTTCCGCAAAAGATTCTAAAAAAAAGTTCCGAAAAATTTATTCATTGCTTTCTTCAGTAATATATTTCGCAAAAAATTACTTTGAATCTTCTTATTTTCTTTGGTTACACAATACATTCATATTCAAGATTTTTAGGATCTTTCAAAAAAAACTGAAAAATAAATTCCCAACAAAAGATTATGTATGTGAATGCTCTAATTTACAATACTTTCAAATTACAATGATTAAATTTACTTTTGAAAGCTCTATAAATAATTTCTACTTATTTAAAAACATTCCAGGAAACTTCTCTGGTAAAGTGATCTAATTTCCATTCCTTTCTAAACGAAACGTTTTTTTTTATTATAGGATCCTTTTTTATAGGTTTGGTTTCTCCAAGAATTGAATCTCCACAAAAATTCTATTTTTGAGTGCCACTATTTTCGTCTCTCTCAAAATCCGTTAATTTTTTTATACTTTAGAAGGTTTTCATAAAGTTCATTGCTTCATATAAGAAAAGCAGTAAAAAAAGATTATTCATTACTTTTCTGAATTTCGTTACATAAGTTCATTGATGCTTTATATTTTTAAAATATTGTTGAAAAAAGAATGCTTCTTTCAGTAGTTGATTACCAGAAAAAATATTTTTGAGCCCTCTTATTTTGTTTGGTTACACAATATTTCACATTCCAAATTTTTGTGATCTCTCTCAAAATCCGTTAATTTTTTATGCTTTAGAAGGTTTTCATAAATTGCATTGCCTCATAAAAAAGCGGTAAAAAAGCTTATTCATTAGTTTTCTGATTTTCGTTATATACATTCGATGATGCTTTATATTTTTAAAATATTGTTGAAAGAAATTGTTTCTTTCAGTAATAGATTTCCCAAAAAAATATTTTTGAGTCTTAATATTTTCCTGGGTTAAACACTACGATGATATTCCATTTTTTACGAGCTTTCGAAGAAAACTTAAAAATAAGTTCCGAACAAAAGATTATATTTCTAAATGCTCTAATTACCAATAATTTCAAAATACAATGTTTAAATTTATTTTTGAAAGCTCTAATAAAAATTATTACTTCCTTAAAAACATTAAAAAACAACTTTTCTATTCTCAAGTAATCTAACTTCCATTGCTTTCAAAGCGCAACATACTCTATATTTTAGGATCCTTTTTTGATACGATTGATTCCTCCAAAAATTGAGTTTTCACACAAAATTCTATATTTGAGTGCTCTTATTTTCGTCTCTGTAAAAATCCGTTAATTTCTTGTACTTTAGTAGATTTTTATAAAGTTCATTGCTTAGTATAAGAGTAGCTGTAAAAAAAATGTATTCTTTAGTTTTCTCATTTGCGTTATATAAGTTCGTTGATGCTTTATATTTTAAAAATATTATTGAAAAAAGATTGCTTTCTTCAGTAATATATTTCGAAAAAAATTACTTTAAATCCTCTTATTTTCTTTGGTTACACAATACATTCATATTCAAGATTTTTAGGATCTTTCGAAAAAAACTGAAAAATAAATTCCCAACAAAAGATTATATATGTGAATGCTCTAATTTCCAATACTTTTAAATTACAATGTTTAAATTTACTTTTGAAAGCTCCATAAATAATTTTTTCTTCTTTAAAAACATTCGAAGATACTTCTCTGGTCAAGTGATCTAATTTCCATTGCTTTCAAAACGAAACATTTTCTTATTTTAGGATACTTTCTAATACGATTGCTTCCTCCAAAAATTGAAACCTCATTAAAGATCCTATTTTTGGGTGCCCTTATTTTCGTCTCTCTCAAAATCCGTTATTTTTTATAATTTAGTAGGTTTTGATAAAGTTCATTGCCTCCTATAATAAAACCTGTAAAAAAGTTTATTCTTTAGTTTTCTGATTCTCGTTATATAAGTTCATTGATTCTTTATATTTTAAAAATTTGTTGGAAAAAGATTGCATCTTTCAGTAATAAATTTCCCAAAAATATTTTTGAGTCTTCTTATTTTCTTTAGTTTCACAATATAATGATATTCCAAACTTTTAAAAGGTTTCGAAAAAAATTTAAAATTAACTTCCGAACAAAATATTATATTTCCAATTGCTCTAATTTACAATACTTTCAAAATACAATGTTTAAATTTATTGTCGAAAGCTGTAATAAAAATTATTACTTCTTTAAAAACATTCCAAAAAGATGGTATATTCTCAAATGATCTAATTTCCATTGCTTTTAAAACGCAACGATTTCTATATTTTAGGATCCTTTTTGATACGATTGCTTCCTCCAAAAATTGAGTCTCCACAAAGATTCTATGTTTGAGTGTTGTCATTTTCGTCTCTCTCAAAATACTTTAACACTTTATACTATAGTAGGTTTTGATAAAGTTCATTGCTTTCTATAAGAAAAGCTGTAGCAAAAAGTTTATTCTTTAGTTTTCTGATTTTCGTTATATAAGTTCGTTGATGCTTTATATTTTTAAAATATTGTTGAAAAAATATTGCTTCTTTCAGTTATAGATTTCTAAAAAAATCTATTTTTGATTCGCCTTATTTTCTTTGGTTACACAATACAATGACATTCCAAATTACTACTAGCTTTCGAAAATAAACTTAAAACAAAGTTCCTAACTAAATGTTACATTTCTGAATGCTCTAATTTCCAACACTTTCAAAATACAATGTTTAAATTTATTTGTGAAAGCTCTATGAAAAATTTTACTTCTTTTAAAACATTCCAAAAAACTTTTCTTTTCTGAAGTGATCTGATCTCCATTGCTTTCAAACGAAACCTTTTCTATATTTTATGATCCTTTTTGATACGATTGCTTCCTCCAAAAATTGAGTCTCTACAAAAGATTCTATTTTAGAGTGCTCTTATTTTCGTCTCTCTCAAAATCCACTAATTTTTTTTACTTTATTATGTTTTGATTAACTTCATTGCTTTCTATAAAAATAGCTGTAACAAAAGGTATATTTTTTAGTTTTCTGATGTTCGTTATATAAGTTCATTGATGCTTTATATTTTTAAAATATTGTTGAAAAATATTGCTTCTTTCAGTTATAGATTTCCAAAAAAATCTATTTTTGATTAATCTTATTTTCTTTGGTTACACAATACGATGACATTCCAAATTATTAAGAGCTTTCGAAAATAAACTTAAAAATAAGTTCCTAACTAAAGGTTACATTTCTGAATGCGCTAATTATCAATACTTTCAAAATAAAATATTTAAATTTATTTTTGAAAGCTCTATGTAAAAATTTACTTCTTTGAAAACATTCCGAAAAACTTGTTTTTTCTGAAATGATCAAATTTCCATTGCTTTCAAAACGAAACTTTTCTATATTTTAGGATCCTTTTTGATACGATTGCTTCCTCTAAAATTTGAGTCTCTACAAAACATTCTATTTTGAGTGCTCTTATTTTCGTCTCTCTCAAAATTCACTAATTTTTTATACTTTAGTAGGTTTTCATAAAGTTCATTGCTTCATATTAGAAATGCAGTAAAAAAGTTTATTCATTACTTTTCTGATTTTCGCTATATAAAATCGATGATGTTTTATATTTTTAAAATGTTGTTGAAAAAATACACCTTCTTTCAGTAATAGATTTCCCAAAAAATTATTTTTGAGTCCTCATATATTTTAAGTTACACAATACGATGATATTGCATTTTTTTAATTTAAAAAAAATAAAAATAAGCTCCGGACAATTTATAATATTTCTAAATGCTCTAATTTACAATACTTTCAAAATACAATGTTCATTCATTAGTTTTCTTCTTTTGTTATATAAGTTTATTGATGCTTTATATTTTTAAAATATGGTTGAAAAAATTGCTTCTTTCAGTAGTAGATTTCCAAGAAAATTTATTTTTGAGTCCTCTTATTTTCTTTGGTTACACAATACTTTCATACTCAAATTTTTAGAAGCTTTTGAAAAGATCTAACAAATAAGTTCCCAACAAAATATTATATATCTAAATTCTATAATTTCCAATACTTTCAAAATACAATGTTCAAATTTGTTTTTGAAAGCTCTATGAAAAATTGTAACTTCTTTAAAAACATTCCAAAAACTAGTCTCTTCTGAAGTGATCTATTTTCGATTGCCTTCAAAACGAAACGTTTTCTATATTTTAGGATCCTCTTTCATAGGATTGCATCCCCCAAAAATTGAGTTTCCGCAAAAGATTCTCTTTTTGAGTGCTCTTGTTTTCGTCTCTGAAAAAAAACGTTAATTTTTTATACTTTATTAGGTTATGATAAAGTTCATTGCTTCCTATAAGTAAAGCTCTAAAAAAATGTATTATCTAGTTTTCTGATGTTCGTTATATAAGTTCATTGATGCTTTATATTTTTAAAATATTGTTGAAAAATATTGCTTCTTTCAGTTATAGATTTCAAAAAAAATCTATTTTTGATTAATCTTATTTTCTTTCCTTACACAATACGATGACATTCCAAATTACTACTAGCTTTCGAAAATAAACTTAAAACAAAGTTCCCAACTAAAGGTTACATTTCTGAATGCTCTAATTTCCAATACTTTCAAAATACAATGTTTAAATTTATTTGTGAAAGCTCTATGAAAAATTTTACTTCTTTTAAAACATTCCAAAAAACTTATTTTCTGAAGTGATCTGATATCCATTGCTTTCGAAACGAAATGTTTTCTATATTTTAGGATCCTTTATGATACGATTGCTTCCTCCAAAAATTGAGTCTCTACAAAAGTTTCTATTTTTGAGTGCTCTTATTTTCGTCTCTCTCAAAATCCACTAATTTTTTATACTTTAGTAGGTTTTCATAAAGTTCATTGCTTCATATTAGAAAAGCAGTAAAAAAGTTTATTCATTACTTTTCTGATTTTCGTTATATAAAATCGATGATGTTTTATATTTTTAAAATGTTGTTGGAAAAATACACCTTCTTTCAGTAATAGATTTCCCAAAAAATTATTTTTGAGTCCTCATATTTTTTAAGTTACACAATACGATGATATTGCATTTTTTAATTTAAAAAAATAAAAATAAGCTCCGGCCAATTTATAATATTTCTAAATGGTCTAATTTACAATACTTTCAAAATACAATGTTTAAATTTATTTTTGAAAGCTCTAATAAAAATTATTACTTCTTTAAAAACATTCCAAACAACTTTTCTATTCTCAAGTAATCTAATTTCCATTGCTTTCAAAGCGCAACATATTGTATATTTAAGGATTCTTTTTGATACGATTGCTTCCTCGAAAAATTGAGTTTTCACACAAGATTCTATATTTGAGTGCTCTTATTTTCGTCTCTGTAAAAATCCGTTAATTTTTTTGCACTTTAGTAGATTTTTTGATAAAGTTCATTGCTTAGTATAAGAGTAGCTGTAAAAAAATTTAATCTTTAGTTTTCTCATTTTCGTTATATAAGTTCGTTGATGCTTTACATTTCAAAAATATTATTGAAAAAAGATTGCATTTTTCAGTAATATATTTCGAAAAAAATTACTTTGAATCTTCTTATTTTCTTTGGTTACACAATACATTCATATTCAAGATTTTTAGGATCTTTCGAAAAAAACTGAAAAATATATTCCCAACAAAAGATTATATATGTGAATGCTCTAATTTCCAATACTTTCAAATTACAATGTTTAAATTTACTTTTGAAAGCTCCATAAATAATTTTTACTTCTTTAAAAACATTCCAAGAAACTTCTCTGGTCAAGTGATCTAATTTCCATTGCTTTCAAAACGAAACATTTTCTTATTTTAGGATACTTTCTAATACGATTGCTTCCTCCAAAAATTGAAACCTCATTAAAGAGCCGATTTTTGGGTGCTCTTATTTTCGTCTGTCTCAAAATCCGTTATTTTTTATAATTTAGTAGGTTTTGATAAAGTTCATTGCTTCATATAAGAAAAGCAGCAGCAGAAAACTAAAGAAAAACCCTTTTGTTACAGCTATTTTTATAGAAAGGAATGAAGTTTATCAAAACATACTAAAGTATAAAAATTAATGGATTTTGAGAGAGCCGAAATTAAGAGCACACAAAAATAAAATCTTTTGTGGAGGCTCAACTTTTGGAGGAAGCAATCATATCAAAAAATCCTAAAATATAAAAAAGGTTTCGTTTTGAAAGCAATGGAAATTAGACAACTTTCGAATAGAAAAGTTTTTTGGAATGTTTTTAAAGAAATAATAATATTTTTAGAGCTTTCAAATATAAATTTAAAAGTTGTATTTTTAAAATGTTGGAAATTAGAGCAGTCAGATACACAATCTTTTTTGGGAACTTCTTTCTAAGTGTTCTTCGGAAGCTATTAAAAATTTGCAATATGAAAGTATTGTGTTACCAAAGAAAATAAGAGCACTCAAAAATAGTTTTTTTGGAAATCTACTACTGAAAAAGCTATCTTTTTTCTACAAAATTTTGAAAATATAAAGCATCAATGAATTTACATAACGAAAATCAGAAAACTAAAGAAAAAAAATTTTGTTACAGCTATTTTTATAGAAAGCAATGAAGTTTATGAAAACATACTAAAGTATAAAAAATTTATGAATTTTGAGAGAGACGAAAATAAGAGCACTCAAAAATAGAATCTTTTGTGTAGACAATTTTTAGAGGAAGCAATCGTATCAAAAATGACCCTAAATATAGAAAAAGTTTCGTTTTGAAAGCAGCGGAAATTAGATCACTTCAGAAGAGAGAAGTTTTTTGGAATGTTTTTAAAATAAAAATTTTTTAAACAGCTTTCAAAAGTAAATTTAAAATTTGTATTTTGAAAGTATTGGAAATTAGGCATTTAGAAATATAATATTTTGTTGGCAATTTATTTTTAATTTTTCTCGAAAGCCCCTAAAAAATCGGAATATGAAAGTATTTTGTAGCAAAAGAAAAAAGGAACCAAAAATATTTTTTTGGAAATCTAGTACTGAAAAAAGCAATCTTTTTCAACAATATTTTATAAACATAAAACAACAATTAACTTATATAACGAAAATCAGAAAACTAAAGAATAAACCTTTTGTTACAGCTATTTTTACAGCAAGCAATGAAATGTTTCAAAACTTACTAAAGTGTAAAAAATTGATGGATTTTGAGAGAGAAGAAAATAAGAGCAATTAAAAATAGAATGTTTTGCGGAGACTCAATTTTCGGAGGAAGCAATCGTACGAGAAAGGATCCTAATATATAGAAAACGTTTCTTCTTGAAAGCAATTGAAATTAGATCACTTTAGAAGAGAAAAGTTCTTTGGAATGTTTTTAAAGAAGTAAAAATTTCTCATAGAGCGTTCAATAATAAATTAAAACATTGTAATTTGAAAGTATTGTAAATTAGAGCAATTAGAAATATAATTTTTGTTCGTAACTTAATTTTAAATTTTTTTTCGAAAGCTTTTAAAAGTTTGGAATATCATTATATTGTGAAACTAAAGAAAATAAGAAAACTCAAAAATAATTTTTTTGCAAATCTATTACTGAAAAATGAAATCTTTTTCCAACAAATTTTTAAAATATAAAGAATCAATGAACATATATAACGAGAATCAGAAAACTAAATAATAAACTTTTTTACAGCTTTTCTTATAGGAGGCAATGAACTTTATCAAAACCTACTAAATTATAAAAAATTAACGGGTTTTTACAGAGACGAAAATAACAGCACTCAAATATAGAATCTTGTGTGAAGACCCAATGTTAGGAATATTTTTAAAGAATTAATAATTTTTATAAGAGCTCTCAAAAATAAATTTAAACTTTATATTTTAAAAATACTGGAAATTAGAGCATTTAGAAAAATAGTCTTTTGTTCGGAACTTATTTTTAAATTTTTTCTGAAAGCTCCTAAATATTTGGAATATCATCGTATCGTATAACCAAAGAAAATATGAGGACTCAAAAATAATTTTTTGGAAATCTATTACTAAAAGAAGGAGTATTTTTTCAACAATATTTTAAAAATATAAAGCATCAATGAAGTTATATAACGAAAATCAGGAAACTATAGAATAAACCTTTGTTAGAGCTATTTTTATAGAAAACAATGAAGTTTATCAAAACATACTGAAGTATAAAAAATTAATGGATTGTGAGAGAGGCGAAAATAAGAGCACTCAAAAATAGAATCTTTCGTGGAGACTCAATTTTTTGAGGATGCAATCATATCAAAAAGGATCCTAAAATAGAAAAACGTTTCCTTTTGAAAACAATGGAAATTAGATCACTTCAAAAGAGAGAAATTTTTTTGGAATGTTTTTAAAGAAAAAGTTTTTCATAGACTTTAAAAATAAATTTAAACATTGTATTTTTAAAGTGTTGCAAATTAGAGCATTTAGAAATATAATCTTTTGGCGGGAACTTATTTTTAAGTGTTCTTCGGAAGCTCCTAAAAATTTCGAATATGAAAGTGTTGTGTAACCAAAGAAAATAAGAGGACTCAAAAATAATTTTTTTGGAAATCTACTACTGAAAGAAGCAATCCTTTCTCAACAATATTTTAAAAATATAAAGCATCAATGAACTTATATAACGAAAATAAGAAAACTAATGAATAAACTTTTTACAGCTTTTCTTATATGAAGTAATGAAATTTATGAACACCTACTAAAGTATAAAATGTTACGGATTTTGAGAGAGACGAGAAGAACACTCAAAAATATAATCTTTTGTGGAGATTCAATTTTTGAAGGAAGCAATCGTAGCAAAAATGATCCTAAAATATAGAAAATGTTTCGTTTTGAAAACCATTTAAATTAGGCGACTTCCGAATAGAAAAGTTTTTTGGAATGCTTTTAAGGAAATAATTTATTTTCATATACTTTCAAAAATATAGATAAACCGTGTATTATGAAAGTATTGAAAATTAGAGCACTCAGAAATATAACCTCCTAATCGGAGTTTATTTTAGAAAAATTTTTCGAAAGTTCATAAAATATGTAAAATCATTGTAATGTGTAACCAAGGAAAAAATGGAGAAACCAAAAAACATTTTTTGGAAATCTGATATTGAAGGTAACAATCTTTTTCAAACTTAATTTTAAAAATATAAAGCATCAATAAACTTATTTAACGAAAATCAGAAAAATTAAAAAAAATATACCTTTTGTTACAGCTATTTTTATAGAAAGCAATGAAGTTTATCGAAACATACTAAAGTATAAAAAAATAGTGGATTTTGAGAGAGACGAAAATAAGAGCACTCAAAAATATAACCTTTTGTAGAGACTCAATTTTTGGAGGAAGCAATCGTATCATAAAGGATCCTAAAATATAGAAAACATTTCGTTTCGAAAGCAATGGATATCAGATCACTTCAGAAAATAAAAGTTTTTTGGAATGTTTAAAAGAAGTAAAATTTTTCATAGAGCTTTCAAAAATAAATTTAAACATTGTATTTTGCAAGTATTGGAAATTAGAGCATTTAGAAATATAATAATTTGTTCGGATCTTGTTTTTAAATTTTTTTATAAAAAATTAAAAAATGCAATATCATCGTATTGTGTAACCCAAGAAAACATGAGGACTCAAAAATAGGTTTTTGGGAAATCTATTACTGAAAGAAGGTATATTTTTTCAACAAAATTTTAAAAGTATAAAGCATCAAGGAACTTATATAACGAGAATCAGAAAAGTAATGAATAAGCTTTTTTACTGCTTTTCTTATATGAAGCAATGAACTTTATGAAAACCTACTAAAGTATAAAAAATTAGTTGATTTTGAGAGAGACGAGAATAAGAGCACTCAAAAATAGAATCTTGTGTGAAGACCCAATTTTTGGAGGAATCAATCGTATCAAAAAATGATCCTAAAATATTGAATATGTTGCGCTTTGAAAGCAATGAAAATTAGATCACTTGAGAATAGAAAAGTTGTTTGCAATGCTTTTAAAGAATTAATAATTTTTATAAGAGCTTTCAAAAATAAATTTAAACTTAATATTTTGAAAAGATTGGAAATTAGAGCATTTAGGTTAGGTTAGGTTAGGTTAGGTTAGGTTAGGTTAGGTTAGGTTAGGTTAGGTTAGGTTAGGTTAGGTTAGGTTAGGTTAGGTTAGGTTAGGTTAGGTTAGGTTAGGTTAGGTTAGGTTAGGTTAGGTTAGTTAGGTTAGGTTAGGTTAGGTTAGGTTAGGTTAGGTTAGGTTAGGTTAGGTTAGGTTAGGTTAGGTTAGGTTAGGTTAGGTTAGGTTAGGTTAGGTTAGGTTAGGTTAGGTTAGGTTAGGTTAGGTTAGGTTAGGTTAGGTTAGGTTAGGTTAGGTTAGGTTAGGTTAGGTTAGGTTAGGTTAGGTTAGGTTAGGTTAGGTTAGGTTAGGTAGGTTAGGTTAGTTAGGTTAGGTTAGGTTAGGTTAGGTTAGGTTAGGTTAGGTTAGGTTAGGTTAGGTTAGGTTAGGTTAGGTTAGGTTAGGTTAGGTTAGGTTAGGTTAGGTTAGGTTAGGTTAGGTTAGGTTAGGTTAGGTTAGGTTAGGTTAGGTTAGGTTAGGTTAGGTTAGGTTAGGTTAGGTTAGGTTAGGTTAGGTTAGGTTAGGTTAGGTTAGGTTAGGTTAGGTTAGGTTAGGTTAGGTTAGGTTAGGTTAGGTTAGGTTAGGTTAGGTTAGTTAGGTTAGGTTAGGTTAGGTTAGGTTAGGTTAGGTTAGGTTAGGTTAGGTTAGGTTAGGTTAGTTAGGTTAGGTTAGGTTAGGTTAGGTTAGGTTAGGTTAGGTTAGGTTAGGTTAGGTTAGGTTAGGTTAGGTTAGGTTAGGTTAGGTTAGGTTAGTTAGGTTAGGTTAGGTTAGGTTAGGTTAGGTTAGGTTAGGTTAGGTTAGGTTAGGTTAGGTTAGGTTAGGTTAGGTTAGGTTAGGTTAGGTTAGGTTAGGTTAGGTTAGGTTAGGTTAGGTTAGGTTAGGTTAGGTTAGGTTAGTTAGGTTAGGTTAGGTTAGGTTAGGTTAGGTTAGGTTAGGTTAGTTAGGTTAGGTTAGGTTAGGTTAGTTAGGTTAGGTTAGGTTAGTTAGGTTAGGTTAGGTTAGGTTAGGTTAGGTTAGGTTAGGTTAGGTTAGGTTAGGTTAGGTTAGGTTAGGTTAGGTTAGGTTAGGTTAGGTTAGGTTAGGTTAGGTTAGGTTAGGTTAGGTTAGGTTAGGTTAGGTTAGGTTAGGTTATGGTTAGGTTAGGTTAGGTTAGGTTAGGTTAGTTAGGTTAGGTTAGGTTAGGTTAGGTTAGGTTAGGTTAGGTTAGGTTAGGTTAGGTTAGGTTAGGTTAGGTTAGGTTAGGTTAGGTTAGGGTTAGGTTTAGGTTAGGTTAGGTTAGGTGTTAGGTTAGGTTAGGTTAGGTTAGGTTAGGTTAGGTTAGGTTAGGTTTAGGGTAGGTTAGGTTAGGTTAGGTTAGGTTAGGTTAGGTTAGGTTAGGTTAGGTTAGGTTAGGTTAGGTTAGGTTAGGTTAGGTTAGGTTAGGCGTTAGGTTAGGTTAGGTTAGGTTAGGTTAGGTTAGGTAGGTTAGGTTAGGTGGGTGAGGTAAGGTTAGGGTAGTTGGTTAGGGTAGGGTGGTTAGGTTAGGTTAGGTTAGGGGTTAGGTTAGGTTAGGTAGGAGGATAGGTTAGGGTAGGTGAGGTTAGGTTGGTGAGGTAGGTGGTAGGGGTGGTTAGGTAGTTAGGTTAGGTTAGGATAGGTTAGGTTAGGTTAGGTTAGGTTAGGTAGGTTAGGTTAGGTTAGGTTAGGTTAGGTTAGGTTAGGTAGGTTAGGTTGGTAGGTTAGGTTAGGTTAGGGGTTAGGTTAGGTTAGGTAAGTTAAGGTTAGGTTAGGTTAAGTTCAGTTAAGTTAGTTAAGTTA